>NC_079435.1:50033920-50148920 GCF_903798145.1 Danio aesculapii
TGGAGCACCTTGACCTTCTTTGCTTTCAGGAACTTTGATGTGGAGGCTGAAGTATGAGGAGTGCTATCCTGCTGAAGAATTTGCCCTCTCCTTTGGTTTGTAATGTAATGGGCAGCACAAATGTCTTGATACCTCAGGCTGTTGATGTTGCAATCCACTCTACAGATCTCTCGCACACACCCATACTTAATGTAACCCCAAACTATGATTTTTCCTTCACCAAACTGACTGATTTCTGTGAGAATCTTGGGTCCATGTGGGTTCCAATAGGTTTTCTGCAGTATTTGTGATGATTGGGATGCAGTTCAACAGATGATTCATCTGAAAAATCTACCTTCTGCCAAGTTATTATTTGTTGCTCTTACAACTGGGATCGACGACAAGACTCTTGTCAGGTAGTATATATTTAATGTCATATTATTATTAATGCAAGCAAACCTAACATACAGTACTACAAATGACCATGCAATATGATTAAATAATCAATCCCTATTATTTGTCCATGCTGTGACCTTTTATCAGCATTTCATATTGCCATGACAGGGCAAAAATTATTCATGTTTTTTGAATATTAAAAATATGAATCACGTTTTATTTTAAGGTACAATTATCACTATTAATAGACCATTAACTATGACCTTTGCATCTATAAACTGCTAATTTCATGCTTATTAATAGTTCAATTTTAGGTATTAAATAGGATTAAGGATGCAGAATAAGCTCATGCAGAATAGAAGTACTAATAAACAGCCAATTTCTTAATAGCAAGCGGGTTATAAGCCACTAGCTAATAGGGTTGTCGCAATACCAATAATTCATGTTATGATACTATACCAGCTGAAGTATCGTGATATTAAGTAGTATTGAAATTCTAAAATATTGAAATTAATTAACTTAAATCTATAAAATAAAGAAAATTGTCAGAAATACTATATTTGAGATGTTATAATAGGCCTACTTGAAATGAATTAATGATTTTCATGTTAATGAAAAAAGTATTTGCACGTCACTTAACCTAAAATGTTTCGTTCCTTTTGTTTATTTTGTAGATAACTGACCAACAAAAAATACATTAAAAAAAGATACAAATTATACCAAATGAAATTCGCTCCAAATTAGGCTTTATGAAGTGGTCAAAAATTGTTTCAATGTTTCCAGTATGTATTTTTTTTTTTTATCTTATCAAGTAAGAAGTTCTAAATTTCACTTTGTGAGTTGCCTTTTTTAAGAGATTGTCGTGGTTGTTGTGTTGTAGCTACTAAATCATATTGACAGGAGCAAAAATGAACAGATTCAGATTCGAACTGAAGCGTCAGAAAACGTGCAATAGGCTACTATAAAAGGCATGAATTCTACACAGTTTGCGACCTTAAAGGGCTACATAGACTATTTCAAATAAAATAGTCTATTGTTGCACAAACGTGTGAGCATTTTTGTGCCTTTTCCACATGCAACATTATATATTGTAGATAGATTGTTAATGACGATACAGGGTTCTTACATCTATTTCAACTTCAAATTCCAGCATTTTTCAAGCACTTTCAAGGTGCATTTTTATGCTTTTCCAGCACCTAACAACCACGGTAAATTACATTTATATATGCTATATGTACTTTTTTTATATATAAATCCATTCTGCTACTTTAAAAAACACAACATGGCATTTCAACTTAAATTGTTGAATACTTTGGAGCATAGATTTATTGAGATAAACCCAAAAAATCAGATGTGCCATTACTTGTAACTTTAGGTGGTTTCTAAAACAAAATATGTCAGTGTTCTTTTCTTTCTCTCTGTAGCTCCCTATTCATTTGAATGGAGGCATTAACTGAGTGATTGACAGCTGATATTAGCCAATCCATTCGCCTTCAAAAGCAGTGGGCCAGTCAGCAGAGCTTTAAGGCGGGGCAGGCATTGTGGGCTTTTTTTTACTGCAGCAAGTTGACATGTCAACTGTTTAAAACTATTTCGTAGCATTGCGTTTGGCATTTTTTCTGCAAATATGCATTCTGCGTGAATGTCTCCTAAATATGCGTATGTGGTGCATATTTTGCAATGAAAACTGGTCGCACGGCAACAATTTTATGCACTCCAATATATTTTGAGCTCGCATAAATAAAAATACAGGCGCAAATGCAACCAAAACGGTCACAATTTCAAATTCCAGCAGGTTCAAGCACTTTGTCCAAAATCCAAACACTTTTCTAACCTTGAAAACATTACATTAATAATTAAGCATTTTCCGGGATTTCCAGCTTCCGTATGAACTCTGACGACACTAACATTTACAAACTACAGTGGCATCGCCAGTATTTTGGAGCTATAGTATCACAATACTACCATAGTACCAGTAAACCGTGCAACCCTACTAGCTAATAGTGAGAATTGGTACTTAAACTCAAGTGTTATTTATTTTTAGTTAAAAACAACTTTAAATATTGCCTTTTCTGTAAGACATGCACATGACCTATAGACAGACAGTGTACATCAGACTGATAATCTAAGTTAGATGTAATTTTTCATATTAGGATAAATGTTAAAAACATAAATCTGTATAAACACACACAAATATAAAAATGAACATATACAGAAAGAAAAATGCAAGTACCATGACTTGTTTTCTTTGTTCTTCCTTGTCTTCTGCTGTCTGGCCCAACTTTTCCCCTGAAACTGAATTTGAGGCTGTTAGATTACAATTCAGCAGAAACTACAGGTGTTTTTTTGTGTTGTGTCAGTCCAACGGAGGTTTAAAATAGTTTACCTGGGTCAAGCTTTTCTGCTACTAGGAGGACGTGACAGTCCCGCAGCTGTTTTTGAATTTCTCGATTTTCTCCTTGGAGGTCTGTGCATCTCTGCTCCAGCTCTGTCACGGTGTCCTTCAGAAACATGATTTTGAAAATTAAAAGTATAGGTACACCATTTAATACATTTTTTTCAGCATTGCAAAATAATAATAATGAATTTATTGGAGAAACGCACTGGAGGATTGGATAAAATAATCACCTTCATTTCTTCAAGCTGCTTGTGCAGGTCTTCATTTGCTGAAATTAAGACTCGATTCTGCTCCCTCATGTCATTTTGTTGCCCATATCTCGTAGTTGGCCTGTTAAAAATCAAAGTAACTTTCAGACTGAAGAAGAGTAGATTGAGGTAAAGTTGACTTTATATTCGCACATTCAGACTTTCTTCTTAATAATATAATTTCAGAAAGTATTTTTTGTGAATTCTAAATAGGGAAAACATACTAGCAGTATACTAACTAACAAAGTACATTGTTCACAGTCAATTAAATAGTTTTAATGTAGTTTTAAATTTCAGACAGAATATTAAAAGTACATTAAAGGCACCATGTCACAAGATTTTCCTTTTCAAAAATGAACGAATGTGTAAATATAAAACCAACTTTACCTCAATGAAGAGTAGCATCATACAACAGAAATAACTGGTTTGATAGACTGACATAAAATACTTCACAAGTATGTACTTACACTTTAAGAAACCTGTGTTGGTTCTTCCTGAAATAATTAAAAGTGTATTTTATTCATTTTAAAAAATTATATTTAAGGTAAATTTAATGATTCCAGAACTTTTAAAGTGAAGATGTTTACTTATTGTCCATGTCGTTTTTGATGTGTGTTGCTCTGGAAGTGACACTGGGCTGTGCAGGAATCGTCGTCTGAACTCTCTTCATGTTCTGGAGAAATAGAAATACTTAAAATATATATTTTTAATGTTTAATGTCAATATTGAAGGCTAAAAGAAAAATCTGATTAAAAAACACACAACTAAAAATAAAGGTGTGTTTGAGCAAAAGTCGAAACAAAAGTCATTCAAACAAAAGTCATTAATATATTTTGTTACTCTCAAAATTACTTCAATGTGGTCTTTTTTTCCCAGTACAATCTTTATTATTATTATTATTATTATTATTATTATTATTATTATTATTGTACAAGAAAGAACATATACAAAGATACAATATGAACAAAGAGACAAAAAGGGTTACATAAATAAAATTCCAGCAAATTAAACAAGTTTAAATGATTTGCATCAAGAAAGAGTTTTACATGAAATATAATTATTAGAGTCACATATAAATCAAAATCCTTTCTGAAAATAAGAAAGTAAGGGTTTCTTTGAAAAGTTACATTTATGAATGTAAAATTTAGGCAGAAAAAACAATAAATAAATAATACATTTACATCGGATCTGAGAGTAACCTAAGAATACAATATTATTGAGGTAAAGTTGGTTTTAAATTTGCACATTCGTTCAGTGACAACTTGTGACACACTCCCTATATTGTTTACCATGGTACTTTTGAATGTTCGGTCTGAAATCACATGTAATTATGACTTGAAAACAACATTAACACCATTTAATTTATTGTGTTTATTTAATGTACTTTGATAGCTGCTAATATGATTTTTTCGATTTAAAATGTGCAAATAATCCTTTAACGATGTTATATTATTAAGGAGAAAGTCCACATGAATATAAAACTCACTTCATCTCAATTACAATTGTTGGGGATATACAAAAGTTCAGAAATAAGATTTTTTTAATGAAATTGGAAAAGTCAACCAAAACACTTTACAGTAAGTACATTCTCAAAAGAAATGATTTAATGTTTCGTCATATTGAGTACAAAATGAGCATATAAGGGGAAATATTGTTATTAAATTTCGCTAGTTTGGTATTTATTAGGTAGCAATTATGATTGATTTTGATTGAGACTTCGACAGCTTTATTACATTAAAAAAAAATTCAGAAGAAGCCAAAACTGTTCCCAAAATATTTTCAAACTTTCTTCTTAATAATATAATTTCAGAAAAGTCTTCTTTGCAAATTCTAAATAGGGAAAACATACTAGCCAATGCCTAACAAAGTACAACATTGTTCAGTCAATTAAATAGTGCTGAGGTTGTTTTAAAGTCATACTACATTCAGACCAAATATCCAAAGTACATTATAGGCACCATGTCACAATATGTCCCTGTTCAAAAATGAACAAATGTGTGAATATATTGAGTCATATGGAGTACAAAATGAGCATTTAAGGGGAAATTTTGTTATTAAATTTAGTTAGTTTTGTATTTATTGGGTAGCAATCATGAAAGTTTTTGACTGAGACTTCGACAGATTTATTAGATTTTTTTTTTCTGAAGAAGCCAAAACTGTTGTTCCCAATCTATGTCATCAAATATATTATTCCTAAAGCCTATGCAAACAGGTAAAGAGATCCGAGAACTATTAATAACTAAGCAAATATCTTTGTTTGACAGAACTGAGAAGATTTGGTCAACAAAAGGTTTGTGTTGTCAGAAATAAAAGAATGTAAAGAACCTTTAGGGCCAGATTTAGGGCCAAAAGTACTTCAATGTGGTCATTTTTTCTTTTATTGGAAAGTTCAACAAGAGTACAAAAATATACAGACAAGGTATAAATCCTATAACAATAAAATAAGAGACAAAGAACAAAGCAAAAGAAAAAGAGCAACAAAAAAATAATGCCAGAGGTAATATAGATTACAATAGATCATGGCATGGTCACAGTGATGTTTGAAATGTCATATAGAATACAATCAGTTGGGTATTATAAAAAAAACTATGGAAGATTCACATAGTGTTATTGATTTTAAAGCTTTAACGTTGCTGAAGGTAGAGATTGTCGCCAAATAATATTTCACATCTTTTACGCAGGGTTCATACACATTACTAAAATCCCATGACTTTTCCAGGACTTTCAAGTAAACTTTAATAACCTGATGTTTCATGTAATGTCTATGTATACGTGGTAAACAATAAGAAAAACAATGCAACTTCAATTTGATTACATCACATCAAAAAACATCCATTTAGTTTATTATTACTTTTATATCTATGTAAAATAGGCATGGGATTATAACAGTTTTCAAGGTATACCGCAGTTTGGAAAAGTCAAGGTTTTAAAACAACTGTGTATGCAATACTGTTCCTAAGGTATGTGTGCGATTTTTTTTTTTTTTTTTTTATCTACTTTTTTTTTTTTTGCTTTTTAGGACAACAGTATCTCCAGCAGAAAAGATATCCAAATATGCTGTTTTAAATTGTAAAAGAAATCTGTGTTCTTGAAACTAATGAAGACAGCAGAAGTCGATGATTCATTTGAATTATTTTGCGTGACATGTTTAATGCCCCAAAATACTTTAAATGTTTCTCAAAATAAAATACATTGTGTTCAAAAGAGAAAAAGGTTTTTGCTTTTTACCCAGACATTTTAAAAGAATATATTTTAGAGCAGTAATTAGAATAACGCGAAACCGTGGTATTTTTATCCAAGGTTATCATACAGTCAGAATCTTATACCGGCCCATGTAAAATGTATTTAGATAATGCTTACACAATAATGTGACAGCATATTTTGGCCAAGAACAGAATAGAAGTAAAGACAAGTAACCTAAATATTCAAGTAAACATTCATTCATTCACTCATTTTCTTTTCGGCTTATCGTTATTCCCCTTTTCAAGTAAATTAAACAGATATTTGTTAAACTAATTTCCATGACTTTTCCAAAACTTTGTGGGATTTTCTGATTTCCCAAAACTTTTTCCAGGCCTGGAAAATGCCATGTCAAAATTCCCTGACTTTTCCAGGTTTTCCATGAACGTATAAACCCTGTTTACTTCAATGTGGTCATGTAATACACATAGCTGTTGTTCCTCGTCATGTCAACGTGCCTTTTTTCTTACAGTAAGTTAAACTCAGTGCGATTTAAACATGTTATCTAACATAGCAATTTTAACATGTTTAAAATTAAATATAAAAATGCAAGTAACCTACCACGTCGAGCTAATATCGATCCGTAGAGAATATTTTAAAGATACCAGTGTAGTTCAGCGCCATGAATTTTCAAAATAAACCACGTCACTTCCGCCTCCTTTCAAATCCGTTTTGACTTCTGAGCTTGATAGATTTATAACATTTAAACTAACTATATCTATATACAATGTGTGTATGTAAAATATAATGTTTTTTAAAAAGTAATTTATCCTAAGAAAACTTACTGGGGAGTACTGTTTTATGTTATTTCAATGGCTAAATTATCTTCCGCTCCAATAGAGGGCGCGAGAGAACCGCGTCATCTCATATCCCACGTCACTGACCGCGAGGAAGAGGCGCGGCGGTTGAGTTCAAATTTTATGAAGAAAAAAAGACAAGCTGCGAATGGAGGGAAGTGATATTTAGGTATCGTTTTTAATTAATTTGTTTGTGTATTCAGCCGCATATTAGACGTACGGAAGCTTTTATGAACGCAATATAAGTTTATTTTAAGTCACATTAATATTTGTTTCGTATAACTTAGTATTACGCTATGCTGTTGTTGTTATGAGCGTCTGAATGTCTGACAGATACACACACAAGTACACATACTTCAGCTACAAAAACTTGTGTAAGAGATGTTATTATAATGCGAATAATGTTTTGAGAAATTAAAAATAACCGACTTATCTTGTTCTTTTGTTTGTTCGTTTTAATTAGTTTCTTTTTTACAGTGTTTCTCGCTTTTTCTTTAGATATAGTGTACTTGTTCACATGCAGTGAAGATGGAACCGCAGAATTTAGGGTAAGTTAATAGCTTATATCTATCTTTTACGAGAAGATATTCATGCTGTAGCCCGATTTGACAAGCTGCTTTGGATAAAAAATGCAGCCTTGCCCCTAACTGATGTATAAATGATTGAGACTCGCCTGTCCAAAATGCTCAAACGTCCTGTGATGTTTTACTGTGTGGTGAGCTTCAAACCAAAGATGGAGATCAGTTAATGCTTTGATATACCACTAATCATAATGCATTTCCATTTAATGTGCTGTCATGTAAGAGCAAAACTATTGAATTTATAACCTGCACATAAGAGTCTTATATTTTAAGATTTTATCATTATGTTTTAGATGTCTGGAAATTAACACTTTCATTCATTCATTCATTTTCTTTTTGGCTTAGTCCCTTTATTAATCTGGGGTCGCCACAGTTGAATGAACCGGCAACTTATCCAGCAAATGTTTTACGCAGCGGATGCCCTTCCAGCCGCTTCCCAGCACTTGGAAAATGAACGCATATTGTTTGTCAAATTTTATTATATTTATCTATAATATTTTATTATTATTATTTATAACAATGACAGTGAATAAACATGCAAAAGAGTAGCTGTTACATAGTTGTTAATTAGACAAGTAAGTAAAATAATCTTGATGCAAAACTAATAAAACTTATATTTTGACATTGCATTGTACGCACAATATGAATATTGCATGGGCCGGTATAAGTTTCTGACGGTATGATAACCTCGGATAAAAATGTCACAGTATCATGGTATTGTGATTACTGCTCTATAACAGGGTGTCCACAGGGTTTTAAAAAAGTATTCAAAGTTTATAAACCAATGTGGAAAAATGTTAGGCCCTTAAAAAGTATTAAGTCTCCTTTTTTTTGCTATTTTGCAAGGTATTACATTTTAAATTATTTTTGATTATGCAATGTGTAGTTGTATGCTAAAGTTTGCCTTAATTAAATCTGCGAATATCAGGACGCTGTGTAGTTTACGAAACCAATAATATCCTGCTAGATTTGACATCATGCTGCTTTGTTTACTGCAGAAACCAAGGCAACACCATTATTTCTGCAGTTCTATAGGCACCAATCTGCCGAACTAGCTAGATTTAATATATTCTTTTTAGTATATGAATAATGTTTTAGTTTTGGATTAGTTTCTTACATTAATAGTTGGTAAATATACTGTAAGTTAAAATGTTGCCAGTGTTTCCGGTTGAAACCTAAAGTGCTTATAAGGTCCTACAATGTATGGAAAGAGTCTTAAAAAAGGTCTTTAGAAGTATTGAATTTCATTCTCTGATTCCTGTATATACTCTGTATAATGAATTCTTTTTATATGTTGGGGTAAAAGTTTTACTACATTGAACAAAATACATTTTATATTACGAATAGGAAACATTTATAATATTTTGGAACAGTGAACATGTCAGGCTGAATAATTAAAATAAATAATTTACTTCTGCTCTCTTCATTAGTTTCAAGAACACAGATTTCTTTACATCACATTTAATAAAAAAAATAAATAAAAAAAAACCTTACATATACCTTAGGTACAGTAAAACAGAACATTTTAGCGGTTTTAAAACATTGTCTTTTCCAAACCTTGTAATAGGTTATTGTCCCTTGCCTACTATGAATGTGGAAAACTGCTTTCAAAGCTTTTTTCATTTCCATATATTTATAAAATACATCTGCTAAATGAATAAATGTTAACATATGTGTTAAATAAGTAAACAGTTTTCTTTCCTCTTGGCAAATTTTAGAATTTGTCATTAAAACAACTTGTGTAACTAATTTGATCTTTGTTTGTTTGTTTTTCAGCAATGAGGCAGTGAAATCCTCAAAACGGAGACTTTCTTCGGTATGCATACAGGAAATCATTGAAGTTGAACTTGTAAAATGTGATACCTTCTGATGATTTGTTTTTTCTTCTTCTTCTTATTATTATTTTATTAAAAAATTTGGAACATTTGATTTGATTAATTTGATATTCAGTTTATTTCAGTCTGCAAGGAGTATCTTACTAACTTTCATCTATTTCTAAGTGTCTGGACAAATGAAAAAATGTTTTGTTTTTTTTGTCACCTGACAGATTTTAAAAGCTCCTCGAACATCTTTAAAATTACTTGGAGTTGAGCAAGAGGAACTAAAGGTGATTGTGTTGCTGAATTGGGTTGCTGGTTTTATTTATTAAAAAAAAAAAAAAAAAAAACATTTGTTTATAATCTGTTTATATATGCAGGAAGAAGTTGCCAAACCTGTTGAGAAGAGTAGAAATTCACGAAGAGTGAGTTTTGCCACTACAAATAATGTGCGAGTCTTTACAAAGTAAGTGCCTTAATGTGAACCCACTGACTGGAAAATACCATGTTATAAATAACCCAAATAGTATGTTTTGAAGTGTAATTCATATAATTTTTTAAATTTCACAGTGAGGCAAAGAGTGAATCTCCTGTTCTGGGCTCCATACAAAACTTACATGGTGAGCAGTTGTTTTTTAATTGGTTTATTGTTAAGAAGATGCGTACCAGTTTGATCAAATGAACATGATTAAATATCTATGTTGCATATTTTTGTAAAACATTGACAGGTTATTAACTTCGTTGTTTTTGTTATATTCAACAGAAGAGCGGCCTGATGAAAAGTGAGTAGAAGATTCTAATTTTTGAGTTGTTTTCTGGCTTATATGTTGTTCAAGATGGACATGTTTGACATGTATTTTTCATGTATTTTACACTAAAGAATATTAAAATCGTAAACTTTTTTTTTTTTTTCACCTAATAATAGGATCCTGCGTTTTGCGGATGAGGGAAGTCACCAAATCAAAGGTAAGTATATTTTGTATTTGCTTTATTGTAACACATAATCTCACATATCTTTTGTATTTTTCCTGAACATTATACTTGCGATCAGATAGTGAAACACTGAACCTTTCTGTTTTTTAGGCTTGGAAACTTTGTTGAACACTCCTCTTTATCTAACCCAGAATAAAGTAAGTGCTAAATCTAGGTAAAAAAAATATGAATTTCAGGCTTCTGCAGTATTATGACCTGCTTGATTAAAGTATGCATACTGCTGCCACAGCATTTAATTTTGTACTGTACAAGCATACAATGCTTGATTGAAACACACCTTGTTTTGGCACACACTGATTATTTTGACCTTTCTTTTGCAAATTGTAGGAGAATTTCTTCTCTGATCCAGTCTTACAAGATGACTATGTGGATAGAACAATACTGCTTGGAGAAGATACTGGATACATGGATATTACTCACAGTCACACAATCACATTTGATAAGGATTATGAAATCAAAGAGGAGGCAAACCAGGATGTTAGCTTCAAAGTGGCTCAGACTGTCTGTGGTGATTCGAATATTGCAAGTCAGAAAGCAGAGAAGAAAAATGTTTCAATGGACTCCGACTTCAGTGCTTTTCTTGCAAGTATGCACTTACCCACTGTAAATACCGTTAAGCTCCAAAGATCAGAAAACGAGCTTAGTAATGCCTGCAGTTCAGCAAATACAAGCATTTCAGAAATTGATAAGGAAAATTTCTTGCCATCTTTTTTAACAAAACAACCAAGCACTAAGTGTCAACCACTCCAACCCCGGGGACTTCAGCGCAGACGTTCTCGCGTTTCAGTCATTGAAAATGGCGAAAGTGGGCCAACTATGGGTCGCACTGCTGTAACTGAAAACATAGATAGTGCACAGTCTTTTACACCCTCGATTTCTAAAAATCATAGAAGTGTTCCCATCATGACATCTGCTTTTCCAGATGTGTCGGATGACATGGAGTTCACTGCTCCAGTCAATGCTAAAGTTACAGAAAATATCACTTGCAGTGTCCAGACTGCTCTGGATCAGAATAGATCACATCATTTCTCTGAAGAAGACAATGCAATGGAGATGACGGGGGTATCTGATATATCCATTCGAAATAAAGACTACACTGTGAATATGAGGGAACAAAGTCAGCCTTCAGTTCCTAAAGTAAGAAGGATGTCCTCCTTGACTGTCATTGGAAACGGAGAGATAACGGATCAAAGCAATGCTAGTTATTTTCAGGGCAATCTATCAGTAGCCCGAACAACAGATTGTGATAATATGGAGATGACTGAGGCTTTAGATGTCTCTCTTCAAGACAAAGAGAAAGCTTTGTTTCCCAAAGTAAGCAGGAGGTCCACATTTGATGTTTTCGAAAATGGACATATAATGCAAAACAAATCTAACAGCAGCTTTATGGTTCGTACTGCCAATTCTGATGATATGGAGATGACGGAGGTTATTGATCTTGAGTCCAAACCATCAGTTGAAAACAAACTGCTTAGCAGCTCAAGGAAGAGTTTGCCTCTGGCATCTATATCCAGAACTGTTCAAGAAGATGAACATACAAGCATTATGAAGGAGAACAGTCTACATCCCATTCCTACAGTAAACAGGAAGACCTGCTTTAATGTTGCTGAAAATGGAACAGTACTGGATTACAACCAATCAGACAACTTCTCAATAGCCCAAGATGACAATTCTGGCGATATGGAAATAACAGAGTGTCAAACTGAATTACTCGAAATCAAACCATCAACTAAAAACAAGTCATTTGGCAACTTCTGGAAAAGTTTGCCCTCATCTTCATCCAGAACAGTTGGAGAAGACGAGCATACAGGCAGCGTCAAAAAGGAAGCTCTGTGTCCAACATCTAGTGTAAACAAGATGCCGTGCTTTAATTCAAATTCTGACGATATGGAAATAACACAGTGTCACACTGTTTTTCTTCAACCTAAACATGTCAGTGGAGATGAATCATTAAGCATTTCAATGAAGAGTGAACCTCTTACATCAGTATTTGAAACTGAAGGCGGGGATGAGATGGACATGACTCAAGTACCCACAGGGCGTATAATACTAAATGGTCATTCGTCCAACAAAAATGAAAAAGGTGAAAGCATTCTGATACCTGCTTCAGCTACATCGCCTGTACATAATAAGAGTGACCATATGGACTTGACATGTCTAAAAAGTACTTTTGCAGAGACTTCTCTCCCATGTCCAGATGAAATGGAATTTACAGCATGCGTCACTGACAGTGCCTCAAACCGAACAGGAAGAACTGTGGACATCACAGATATTAGAGCACCATTCTCTGCTAATCAAACAGTCACTGTGGTTGAGCCTATGGAGATGACTGAAGTACATATGGCACCATTCAGTGAGCGAAAGCATAAAGCTTTTATGACTCGAAGAAAGTCAGGAGCAAGGATGATGTCCTTGATGTGCAATTCTGGAAACACAGAAGCTGATAACTGTCAGATTGATTTCACCAACTCTGATAACATGGACATGACACAATGTCAGACTGCTGTGCTGGAGGCTGAAACTTACAAGAGTGCCACACCATTCAACAAATCAAGGAGGAATTTGAACAGTGCATCTATATCCTGTAGTCCTGATGGAATGGAGATAACTCAGCCACTCACTGGAAAAATTATGTTAAAAAGCTTTGCATCTAATCAGGAAAGTAAGCATCAGCAAAATCTGTTGCCTGAAGCACAAAGTTGTCAAATGCAGAACGAGTCTCAGTGTATGGAACTGACATGTCAAGCCAGTCCATCAAATCTAGCCATTCCCTATGTTGATGATGAAATGGAGCTAACAGGATGCAATACGATTGCAATGGACTCAAAAAGCACATTGGCATCAAGTGCTGCGGAGATCAAAGCGAATGAAAGTGCACTTTGGGCATCAACAACTGTTTCTAAATGCACAGTGTCAAGTGAAGAACAAAATGAGGTGAGTGAAGCTGCCAAGTGTACTAATAACAGTGTTTTCCCCTCAAAGGATCTTTTTGATCTTGGTGGAAAAAACGTTAAATGCAGCAACACGGAGACAATGTCCTACATCCCACCTGATATGCTAGTGGACAAAAATTGTGAAACGGCACTGCCAAGCAATGTGATGGCGAACGATGAAGACGATATGCAAGTCACAAAGCCCCTAACATTGCCCATTGAAATTGAGCAAGCGTTTTCATTTAACCAGAGTGAACAAACCAATGCATCCTCTGGTTTTAGTAATGACGAAGAGGGTCAAGCTCATAATGCTAAAGCAAGGCGAAGAAGTTTAATGGACTTTCAAATGGAGCTTCACAACATGTCGCAACGTATCCTCGAAGAGCCAAATTTAATGACAGTAAGCGCAACTGCGCCTCTGCCTTCTTGCACCATCTCAGAGAACGTGCAGAATGAAATAGAAAGTTCCGCAGAGCCTGCTTCAAACATCACACCTGTTGTCAAGCAGAAAAATAATTCTGCACAAAATCAGAAGACCACACCTTTTAGTCTTAACAAAAAATCCTTTTCCTCAAGGATGTCATTGTGTGGGGTTGTTCCAAAGTTACCAAAACGATCTACAGCTTTCACTCCCAACAAATCCCTGCCCATAAGTACAAATGATTTACCGTGTCTCCAGCTAGAGAAACATTTTAAAGTTGCTGAACAAAAAAGCAACCAAACAGTTGATATTAACGATGAAGAGTTCCCTGAAATGAGCGGTGAAGAAGACCTCTCAGGAAGTCTTGAAAATTGGCCAGTTAGCAAGCAAGATGAGCTGGAGGAATCTTTGGCTGTACCTATTAAAGAGGAGTTTTTAATAGACGATGTTTTCGAATCTGGAACAAGCATGAGCCCTTCTTTTAAAAGGCCACATCCAGAGGAAGAACCTATTACAGCAGAACAAACCAAGAAGGCCTGTGTTTCTGACATGGTAGGCAAAAATGTTAATAATTTTCAGTTTAATAGTTTGTTTGCTTGGTGTTTCCTGCTACACACTTAGAGGTTGTTCTGTAATAAAGTGTTAAGCGTGGGCTCCATTGTTGTGCATTATTATGCTAATGGCTGAGATTCTGTCTCCTCAGGGGTCTGACTGTCATGAAGCTGCCGTACAGTGGGAAGGTAATTTTACAAGGCACGCCGCTCAGAATCTCAAGGCAAAGACAACTGAAGATACAGGAGTGTCTGAATCCAGTGAGTTGCGTATGTTAGTGCTTAGACACAGTGGAATGTTTATGCAAAACCATTAAGAAGATTTCAGTGTGCTTTATCTCTAAAAGAAAATGTGGTCTGCTTTCAGCTCTGAGACACTCCCAGTTTGACTCTCATATGGACGGGATGCAGGATAACCTATTTGATTTCAATAAGGTAGCAATATACACATTAATATCTTCCATATTTAAATCAATATTTCTGTAGCTCAGGCTTGACACTGGGATTTTTTATTACTAAGCTCTAACCCCAAGTATTGATCTTTTCTGTTACTCATTCCAATTTGTAAATGCTATTTACATTAAAAAAATTGTAACACTTTTACAATAAGGGGTGTTCATAAGGCTGTCATGACACCTTTATAATCATGACATGACCCATTTCATGAAACACAAATTTTCAGTTTTGCACCATGTTGTTTAAATAGCAAATTCATTTGCACCTCTTTGTGCACTCATGGGCATGCTGGTCTAAAATAGAGGTGTGTCAAGGTGCATTGTTTGCATGTTGTTATTTTGAGGAACTGAAATAGACCGCTCCATTGACCAACTAAAAGCTGGAATAAAAGTCCAGCGCAGAGCACGTTAGTTATGCGCAAATGCAGGTCCAAAAGTGTACACATTGCTTAATATACACATGATGTACAGCAACACACAAATATCTTTACATATGAAAAAAATGTAAGGATTAAAATGTTACAAAATTATTATTTTTTACATGAATATAAAAACCACTGCCTCCATGCCTCATCTTTTTCAGTTTTGTCATGACAATTTGCATTTGTATAATGTTATTGTTATAAGCAGTATTATTCATTATATGCATATATTTGTTTTAATAAAAACAAGTTTAGATTTGTCTACCAGTCAGGCTTTGGAGACGTGGACAAATCTATATGGGGAATAAGAATAGGACGTGTGTTTGGATAACCTACAACTCATAATATAAAACTATAACTTTCATTTATTCGTTTGCTGGAAACTAGAACTGAGTTTAGAAATCGTTTTGAAACAAATATTTTTGCTTAACAAACTAAATTAAATATGTAGGCTAATGGATGTCTTCAGAGGAGTGCGCCCAACACCGTTTCCTTATCCGCGAGAGTAAAGAGTAAAGTTAGTTAAAAAAGTAAGCTAAAGAGAAAGTAAAGAGGCCAAATAGAGGAGGCTCGTTCTTTATCCTGGCGCTGTGAATGGTCTGTTTAACTGTTTTCTCGCTAGTGGAGCATTCAGTTTTTCCATTTACAAAGTCTGCCATGTAAATAGCAAATGTGCCATGGCACGAAGCAACTGACTCTTAAATGGAATAGGAGATGAGACTGATTGGTTTAATGCATGTTATGCTCAAAACACGCTCATAACTCATTAAGAGAATAAGCACAACCCTGTTAGACTATGCATCTTAAAATAGCAAAAGTGGATTTGGACACGCCCTTAATGCTTTTGGGCCATGCGCTTTAGACTTTGCAACTAGATCGTTAAAATAGAGCTTTAAAAGTGTTAATACTTTGTCATATAATTTTATAACAGTCTCATTACATCACTATAATATTTAAAGGCTTTTTAAAATGACAAATTCAATTGATGTCAAGAAACATATTAATGATGCTGTTATAAAATTCATGACACAAGAATGACTTTATGAAAGTCATGTTTATGACAGATTTATGACGAATGATAATGGGTTTGTTTGCCAAGTTGTCATAAAGACATCTCAAATAGTGCCACCTTTGCATTTCAAATGACATAACTGAGTAAATGACACCTAATGACAGTTGTAATAAACATGCATAGAATCTCATTCATATTCATAGCAGTCTTATAAACATCCTCTTCAAGTAAAGTGTTACTTAAACGTTGGTGTCATTTTAGGAAAGGTGTACTTTGACTCATTTGCATATTTTGCATGGGCAAGCACCACTTACCTTCTCTCCTTAAAATGTAGAATATAGTTGTTTATCTCAATGTTTTATTTCCAGAAACTTGAGGACGGAAGCATCACAGTGAATGAGTTTCTTAGCCACTTTGGCATCAAATTCGTCATCCACAGATCTAGACCAAGTGCTCTGCCTGTCAGCGTAAGTGGTCTAGATTACTCTTGCTCTCTTTATAAACATAATAGGTAAAGGTTGTAACTCATCTTTCCTGTTTCAGTGTGGAGCTGGGGAGACACGCACCATGGAAGATTTGCTGAAAGAAAAATACATATGCCACCCCAAGCAGAGAGTATATGAGCAAGACTGCAAGAACCTTACAGAAATCGTGGAGAGGTGTGTGTCAGTCTGGCGATGATAATGTTGTAAGGTATTTATGTGTGTGTTTGTGTTTAACATACTAAAAATATGTATTTTATTCTATGGAACCAATTTCCTCATAGACTTAAAGAACAAATGTCTGCACAAGAGAAATCCCTTAGAAGCATCAATGGAGCCCTTCAAAAAGAGATATGTACTCTCTCTGAAGAACAGGTATGTTGTTTTCATGGCCAGTCCTGAGTCATATTATGTTAAACCATTAAATAAGTCATTTATCGTTCAACTTTTTTATCAAGTCTTCATTCTTGTTCATTTTTCTCAGTTAAAAAGCTTTGGATCCAAATTGAAGGAGCGAAGGGCTTATTTTGGAAAGAAAAGCAAAGCAGTTTCTCATGAAATGAAAGAAGTGTTGTACTCTGAGCTCATAAAAACAACACAGGTAAAGGACTTTTTACTTATTATTTTAATTTTATTTTATTTATTTATTATTTATTTATTTTATTTCTCTCTATAAATTGTAGTCTACATATTTCTAAATGGGGGCAGTATGGTGGCGCAGTGGGTAGCACAATCTCATCACAGCAAAAAATTGTCACATTTTAGATGCTTTCAATATTATTGGATCAAATGTCTTTTAGAACTAATATGAAAATACTAGGCCTGTCACCATATCTTTTTTTTTTGTCGTACGATATATTGCACCAAAATATATTCCGTTAAATTATATTGCTGACATTATATGCCTTTTATTATAAGACCATTTCATGCCACTTATTATGTAATGCCAGAATGCAAGTACACTTTTCCAAAGAACACATAATATATTTTATTCATTAGAGTATTTAATTTAATAGTAGTAAATTTAATAATTAGTAATATAATAATAATATCGTAATAATAATATAATATTAATAATATAGTAATAATTAGTAATAATAAATAGTAAATTTAATAATTAAGCAAAGGAATCAGAATGTGAAGACGTAAATCCTTAACAAATAAATAATAATGATAAATGTTAACAAAATAAGTGCAAGGTAAAAAAAAAAGGTTAAAAAAAAAGTAACAGATCTATTCTCATTTGTTAGGCATGAAATGTACATGAAAATATACTTTAGTAATTTATAGTAAAGACTATAGTGTTTTTAACCATACTGAGACCTCTAATAAAGGTAGTGAGATTGTGCATTCAACTAAAATGTTGCTAATATTGTTTTGTTTTTTGCATGGGCAATTATATATTGCATCACCAAAAATTATTGAGGTAATGTCCATGTGTTGTGCAATAAGTTGATATGTTGATTATTGTGACAGGCCTAGAATATACATTAAAACTAGCCATTATTCTATAGTTATAAAACTACTTATGCCTAATTAACTGCTGCTAGTATTTTATTAGAGTGTGTTTTTCCAGAAGATAAGATTGTTTAAATTCTAATTTAATTTTTGCAAATAGATTTTTATGAACTTTTAATTTTGTAAAAGGAGTACACTGGCCTATAGATGGCCTTGGTGGACTAAAAGCCTTAACTGCTGTGTGTCTGTATTTTTCCCGATACATTTAGGATGCAAAACTGAGCTTGATATCTAAAATCAAAGAGACAGATGAAATGATTGAAGACTTGGATGGCTGCATTAAAGATTTAGAAACTGGTATGGATTTTCTGCTCCGCTCTGTTGTATGTCTGAATGTGTAGAACATAAAATACAAAATAATCTCATGGTTAAAGAACCCAACCCTACTTCAAAACAGATCTTGCGTCAGTTGATGCCATGATCACAGGGGATCATCTTGATCTTCCTAAAGCAGGACCAGCCTTGAAAGCAAAAGAAGAAGGTAAGTTAAATTCTATATAACCAATTTTTATGAAGCTATTAAGGAAAATGTAATTTTTTACTTCTCTCTGTTTTGACAGATTTGCATCGACTCAATTCAGCTGTCACTGACAAAGAGAGGTATGTTCTTCTGTCAGCACCGTAATGTATGTTTAATATACACTCACCAGCCACTTTATTAGGTGCACCTTACTACTACCAGGTCGGACCCTCTATTTGCCTTCAGAACTGCTTAATCCTTTGTCATAGATTCAACAAGGTACTGGAAATATCGTCCTCAGATAATTTGGTCCATATTGACATGATAGCATCACCCAGTTGCTGTAGATTTGTCGGCTGCACATCCATGATGCAAATCTCCTATTCCACCACATCTCAAAGGTGCTCTATTGGATTGAGATCTGGTGGCTGTGGAGGCCACTTAAATACAATGAATTCCTTGTCATGTTCAAGAAACCAGTCTGAGATCATTTGCGCTTTATTCTGCTGAAATTAGCCACCAGAAGATTGGTACACTGTGGTCATAAAGGGATGAACATGGTCAGCAACAATACTCAGGTAGGCTGTGGCATTGACACAATGCTCTCAATGGGTACTAATAAGCCTAAAGTGTGCCAAGAAAATATCCCCCACACCATTACACTACCACCACCAGCCTGAACCGTTGATGCGAGGCAGGATAGATCCATGGTTTTATGTTGTTGACACTAAATTGTGACCCTACCATTTGAATGTTGGAGCAGAAATTGAGACTCATCAAGGCAAGTTTTTCCAATCTTCTATTGTCCAATTTTGGTGAGCTTGTATGAATTGTAGCCTCAGTTTCCTGTTCTTAGCTGAGAGGAGTGGCACCCGGTGTGGTTTTCTGCTGCTGCAGCCCATCTGCTTCAAGGTTGGACATGTTGTGCGTTCAGAGATGCATCTGGCATCCACAAGGCATTTGTGTCCACAGAACTGCCGCTCACTGTATATTTTCTTTTTTAGGAACATTCTCTGTAAACCGTAGAGATGGTTGTGCGTGGAAAAATCACAGTAGATCAGCAGTTTCTGAAATGCTCAGATCAGCCCGTCTGTCACCAACAACCATGCCACTTGATCATGCTTGATCATGTCTACATGCCTAAATGTATTGAGTTGCTGCCATGTGATTGGCTGATTAGAAAATTGCGTTAATGAGTAGTTGAGTAGGTGTACCTAATAAAGTGGCCAGGGAGTGTATAATTTCTTCTGAATGCTGAAAATTCTGAATGTTTCAGGGAAATCGGTGAGCTGGAGATTCAGCTGAAGACTTTGGAGAGCCAACAGGAGAAGCTGCAAGGGGAATCCAGCAGCCTTAAGAGTCATCTGGCGACTTTAAACAGGTTTTTTTTGTCTCCTTTTGTTTAAAAGCTATTGTAGTGGCATTCGGCACCCTGTCTACACTGCGCAGCATGCAAGTGACAATAGCAAATGTTGAAGCCTATTATAATCAACGCAGCTGTCTTAAACGGCAGCAAACAATGCAACATCGCCCGCTTGCTGTGAGGGCAGCTTTGTTAAATTGATGATCACTTTTTTGCTAGCTTATTTTAGCACTCTAGACAAGCTAGCCGAAATAAGACTTCCATGGTTAAGCCATATGCTGTGCCTTTATATTTGTTTTTTATTATCATTTAATAATTATTATTATTATTTATGTATGTATTTATTATTATTCAATTATTTCGGGGGTTTTTTTTGCCTAAAATCTGAATGTTCTAGATCTTAAAATCTAAATCTTATTGCTACTAATTATTTATGGAATTGATATTTTAAAACGGCGTCTCCTAGCCCATAGAGTTTGGTATTTTAATATATATGTATAATATGCTGAAAGTGTAATGATTTGTCTTTCAGTTTGAATGAGTGGCGTCTTGAAGCGACAGATGAAACAAAGGCTTTGTTTTCCTTCCTTCATAAAACTGTGCATCTGCAGGTGAACCTGCAAACACCTGCTGGTGAGCTGATTATTGCTTTATAATTACACCTAATGGTTTTTCATCATTATTGTCGCATGCAACAGTAGCTTAAAATACTCTCTTGTTTATTAGGAAAGGAATGGATGACTGAGGATGTGGAGAAAAATGTAGATGTAGTCTTCCAGTTGCAGCTGGATGGTGAGTGTGCAATAAATTATCTGTTTATTTCCTCTATTTTCATATTGTTTGAAATCCTTGTAGATTTCATAGATTTCACCACATGATTGTAAAAAAATTGTTTTCTTAAGGACATAAGTCAGAATGTCATGCAAGCATGATTCACAATTTACTCGCAACGAAGATTGAGTCTCAAACTCACTGGAAACAGAGGTTCACAACAACCAGACATATTCCAGAGGTAAGCATTACATATACTATTTAAATTAAAAACAATAGGAGTCTTTAATTTTGGAGACATTGTTTTATTACTTAAGTGTCTGACATTTCAGATTAAATGGTGCATGTTTTGAGACTCTAGTTTAGCTGATTTATGAGAACTGCTCTCTCGCCCGGTTATTTTTCATCAGCTCCTTCATAACATGAGTTTGGTGGTGGGTCGTCTCAGGCTCTTGGGTGAGGAGATTCACCGGCTGAAGAAGTGGGGAGGATTAAGGCTTCGCATCCTGAAAATCACCTGCACAGATACACGGTATGTTTTACCCAGGGGTGGATGAAGTACTCATCAAGTGCTTGAGTTTTAGTAGAGGTGCCCTTATTATTATGAATGATTAATTTATTTCAATAAACAGCAGCAGTGTTTAAAGATGATGTCTTTGGTACTCGGATTCCAGGAGAAAGTTCAATTTACACAGCAGAAGCTTACGCAATAAATATGGCTTTAGATCGAATGGAAAGGACACAGCATCGTAACTTTTTAATTTGCACAGATTCCAAATCCTGTCTTCAAGCTCTTGAAACTTCTAAGGATGATCACCCCATAATGTCCATGATTTTAAAGAAAATGACAGCACTAGAAAACCAAAAGTTCAACATTATCTTCTGTTGGATTCCAGGTCATATGGGACTACGTGGAAATGAACTGGCAGATGAAGCTGCAAAAAAGGCTATCTCCTTTAATGTGACCGAATGTTTAATTCCTCCTGATGACTTGAAACCCACCATCAATTTATACATAAACGAAACATGGCAAAGAGAATGGGACAACTGCATCAACAACAAATTATATGAAATTAACCCGAAAATAAATGAAAGACATTTAGCAAATTATAATTTCGAAACCAGGCATGATCAGACGGTCTATACCAGATGTCGAATTGGACATTCTAGGTTGACACATTCATATTTATTAAATAACGAAGAATCACCTAAATGTAATATCTGCCAGACTGCTCTCACCATCAAACATCTTTTGTTGGAATGTAGAAGTTTAATTTCCGTTAGACAGGATTTTTATAAGGAGAGTACTTTGATGGACATTTTTAAAAACGTACCACCAGGAAGAGTTTTACATTTTTTATCAAAAATAGAACTGAAAAACCATATTTAACTTTGAATAAATTTTTTTGTAAATTTTATCTATTTATATTTTATATATTTGTCTGAGTAATTTATTTATTTTTTATTTTTTAATGTATATCCATTTGGCCACGAAATAGCCATAAGTTACTGATGTGGCAATAAATATGTAATAAATAATAAATAAATTTATTTCAATAAAAGTACAAACTGTGCATTTCTTTATGTAAATAAGTGTTCAGCATAAAAATATGGACCGAGTCATGTTTTTATTTCTCAAGAATTTATTTTTATAAAACGTTTATGAACTGATAACTGATACTGGTAATGGTAATTCAACTAACAGAGTGATTTATTCAAAGTACACCACACATGATATTATATTAACAAAATGTGCTGACAAATATAAACCTCTTTTATAACAACAAGTGTCACAGTGCAAAATGTGTTCAAATCTAATATGAATATGCAGCACATTATTTTTATATAATTTAAATCCGCTACAGCAGAGGTGAAGGCATTTGGTTATTAATTGGAGTTATTTTAATGTTTATCTTAGATATAGCAGGTTTAGTTATTAAACTCCTGACAGTCATGAGCTCAATATGATTTTCATTTACAGTAATACATCATACATTTGAAATAAGTTAAATTTACTTGTCATGCCATTAGTCATGTACGTTTTAAAGTTTGTCCCATTCTTCGCTCATTTTTTAGAGTCGTGAATTTAGTGAGTTGTTGGTGGAGACTTTCTCTGAATGAATCAGTCAGTTGTTTACAGGAGACTCACTCGGACCAGATAATTTGAATCAGTCAGTTGTTGACTGAAGACCTACTCTGACCTGATTATTTTTAATCAGTGAGTTGTTGATTGAAGACTCTCTCTGACCAGATGATTTGACTCAGTCAGTTGTTGATTGGAGACTCTCTCTAACCAGATGATTTGATTCAGTCAGTTGTTGACTCAAGTCTAAACTCGCTCTGACCAGATAATTTGAATCAGTCAGTTGTTGATTGGAGACTCTCTCTAACCAGGTGATTTGAATCAGTCATTGTTGATTTGAATCAATCAGTTATTTACTTAAGACTTACTTTGACTAGATGAGTTGAATTAATCAGTTGTTTATAGGAGACTTGCTCTGACCGGACGATTTGATTCAGTCAGTTGTTGACTCGAGACTTGCTCTGACCATATCATTTGAATCCATTAGTTGTTGTTTTGAATCAGTCAGTTGCCAACTGAAGATTCGCTCTGACTGGATGATTTGAATCCACCAGTTGACTCGAGACTTGCTCTTACCATATTATTTGAATCAGTCATTGTTGATTTGAATGAGTCAGTTGTTGACTGCAGACTCTCTGACCAGATGATTTGGTTCAGTCAGTTGACTCGAGACTCGCTCTGACAATATGATTTGAATCAGTCGTTGTTGATTTGAGACTCGCTCTGACCAAATGATTTGAATCAGTCAGTTTTCAACTCAAGAACAAATGCAATCACATTGATCCAATTCAAGATTTAATAATCTAGTGTTTTTTTTGTTTTGTTTTGTTTTTTAAACCCATGCATCATTTTAGGTCAAATTAACAAGGAACTTCAAAGAAACTTGAATTTTTACGAGATATACTTTAATATAAAATGGTATATTTTCCTTTTTAATGTAATGAAGTACCAAAGTACAGATCCAAGAAAATTGTTGAGTAGAAATACAATATAAATTGATTGGTATTGTCCACTGATTCCATCTTCCGCTTACTACTCGTGCACATTTCTGTCTCCTATTAAGCTGTGGTGCTTATATGGATGACAAAACCTTCCTAATAGATCTAACTCCCAAACAAATGGAAAAGTTCATCTCTTCTTCTCGAGCCTTCTATTCACACCTGCTTTTAAGAGAGATTGTAATCCTAATGACTGTTTAATTAACTCTAAGCATCTGTTGTTATTTTTTCTCTCTTTCAGAGTTCATGTCATTTTCTCAAGTCTAAAAGCATTTGAAAAGTTTGAGCTGAGTCTGACGGTCACTCCAGACTATCCCTTTGGACCACTTCACATACAGGACTTCAAAAAACACATGGGAACCACAAGGTTTGAAAGCAGTTCATGTTTTCAGATCACACTGGGTCATAATCCTTGTCTGGTTTTGTGTGTGGAGATAAAATCACCTGCATGAGACAGGATTGTTATTAGAAAGAAATATTGTGGAGTCTCTAGGCAGTGTTTAGTGAAACAGCAGCATTCTGCCTCTAAACATTTATGGGAAGCATTCAAGGTACAGCATGTAAAGCAACAGCTAATTTGTTTAAGATTAAATTATAAAAGTTTCTCTCCACCACAAAGCAATTTTCATATTTTATACTTTAAGATGCAATTGTCATTGGTTCTGAGAGTGGCAATATTTTAAAGAGTTTAGTATAAGTCATATACAGTTAAAGTCAGAATTATTAGCCCCCTGAATACTTTTTCCCCCAATTTCTGTTTAATGGAAAGCAGATTTTTTTTAAACACATTTCTAAACAATAGTTTTAATAACTAATTTCTAATAACTGATTATTTTATCTTAGCCATGATAGTACATAATATTTTACTAGATATTTTTCAAGATACTAGCATGTAGCTAAAAGTGCCATTTAAAGAGTTAACTAGGTTATGTGGGATGTTTTTATCCACTCAGGGATGACTGTGTCTTAATTTCACCATAACTTTTTCTGTGTTTCAGCTAGCGGAATTATTGGTGACATCTTGGCAAATTTACTAACGTTTTGTTATGTTAGGGATCCACTAAATTAAACTGTTGTAAATGGTGTTTTTTATTTTTCTTTGCATAAATCTAATAATCAACATCAGTCCTGATCCAAACTACTAAATCGCTTAGAAAATGACAGGATTTTAACTCTTTAATTGCCAAATGTATAAGTGATGGAACTGATTTGGTGGAAAAACACACACCAAATGACATATATTTTCAATATGAAAATGTAATTGTGGACTGGATTTTTTTTACCTTTTATCAGTCTTGGACATGTGAAACAACATTGCCTTTGAATTGTTTTTGATTAATTTGCAGTTTTTCCCTAATCTACTGTTGGCGGCTGTTTTTGCCCCATTGACCTCCATTATAACTACACTTTTTTTATTAGAAAACCATACTAACACCATATTAACGTGCATTTTTGATCGTTGGTGGTTTTCCCTGTTGGGAAAAGGTAAAATTAGTAATTTTTACTGTTGATCATCAGTTGGCACCATTAACCCTTTAGACCTGTGCAAAAAGAAAGCTTAGTTGCTGGATTTTATATAGAGTATAACAGCAAATTAAAGTGTGTGTCTTAAGTGTCTGTGAGAGTGACCTTAATGATTACCTTGATGTGTCTAAGAAAAGCAAAATATGCATCTCAGCTCTCAGAACTACATGAAGTAAACAAAAACAAAGACTGTATTTATGCACCATCAAATATGGTTATAACGGAAGTCAATGGGGCAAAAACAGCCACCAACAGTAAATTAGGAAGAAAAAATGAAAATGTAACAATGCATGAAAACCAGTGTTATTAATCGTTCACATGTCTAATACTGTGATAAAAAGTAAAAAATAAAATCCAGTCCACAATTACTATTTATATTAAGAATTTAGTAGTTTTGATCAGGACAAAAATTAGAAAAAATGTATATCTGATGCATTTTTTACAACAGTTTAATTCAGTGGATGTTTTCATCTCGAACATAACAAAAGGGTAGTACATTTTAGCAGTGCACAAGGGTTAATTTTATTAGGCAAGTTAGGGTTATTAGGCAAATCATTGTATAACAGTGGTTTGTTCTGTAGACAATCGGAAAAAAATATTGCTTAAGCGGGCTAATAATATTGACCTAAAAATGTTTTTTTGTTTTTTATTAAAATTGCTTTTATTCTAGCCGAAATAAAACAAATAAGACTTTCCCTAGAAGAAAAAATATTATAGGAAATACTGTGAAAACTTCTTTGCTCTGTTAAACATCATTTGGGAAATATGATTCATGGATATATAAATCTTCCCGACAGCTCAAATACTGTGCGCTTTATACTGTTGTGCACTTGCTGTCTTCTGTAGGTTGGATCAGCTCGAGGAGATCATATCATCAGTTAAACCAGCCAAGAACTATCTGACAAAAATCCTCAAGAAGATCCACGATGACCTCCTGTGCTAGGACCTCAGGCCTTATTGTTTACTCTGTTCTGTTTTTTAAATGTTTGTATATGTTTATATTGTCCCAAAATAATAAATGTGGCCGTAAACTACAAGTTTGCTGGCATTCTTTAAATTATTACTGGATTCTTTTCTGTTGTTTATTCATGGATCAAACCTCTAGAATACATTTAATAAATAAGCATTTTTTTCTAATAGTCGTTTATGGAGAATGCAGGTTAGTATTGGTTGTTGGAGTGAATAATAGAGATGATGCTTTATTTGTGTTCGTCCTAATGTTGCTCTTCACATTTTCAAATGTGTTTTGCATTTGTAAATACATTGAAACTAGACCAATTTTAAATCTTAAACTTACTCGAACTGAAAATGTACAAAAAAAATTGGTTTACTTTAAAAGTGCATTAAATAAAACTCATTTCAATTCATTTTTGCTTGCAAATGCAACTTTTTTTTTATCTATTTGTGTGTCTGTGTGTATGCGTCAAATATAAATTGTATTGTTTTTCGTTTATTGTTTCTTCGATGCCAACAATTTTTATTATTTCGTTTTATAGCTTTTATTTAGCTTATATTTAAATAATTTGTCTTATATTTAAACATTGGGGTGAAGTCAGGTCAATTGGCCCACATTTTGCCATTGAGATGACCAAGGAAATGTGTCCTTGGCCTGAATTCACGCTATATATCTGCATGAAATGATCTCTGTAGTCTGTAATGTTTGTAATTACATTTATACAACAGTTCTGTCTGGTCCTCGAATGTGATTGGCTGATAGCCATGCGATATTCCTCAAATAACATTACTGACTCTTCACCCTTGTGTATTACTCCGCCCACATACAGCAACAAGCAGAGGACACTACAGTTTGACAAATATTGCTGCTGTTGGACAACATGATGTACTTTTGAGGCTTTTTTTTTGTCAAGAATGTAGTTGTTAAAATTGCAATTGTGAAGTTTATTTATAAGGATAGTACATATTTTGAAATATTTATTATTTCAGAGCATCGAATTCAGTGCATCGGCCGCCATCTGCCTATCTGAGCAGACCAAAGAAAGTGACTGTTGTCGTTCTGCCACAAGATGGCAACAGAGACCACATAATAAGTCCTTAGGTGAAGAACAACAGCATTTTCTCAGCACAAGTTTCAAACTACAGCTAAACAAATTATAAACTAGGTAAGTGACATTCTGAGTTGATCTCTTTGTATGTTGAAGTGCTATATTTATACCACAGAAACTGGTAGTGTTTGCTTTGCTTTGGCTTTTTCGTGGTTAATTATTGTGAAATCCTGTAAACAGAAATACTGGGAAATCTCAATCTGTAGATTGATGGCATTTCATGCCGTTCAGCCTTATACTCTTAAACTGAGCAAAAATCAACTGTTTTGTCATCATTTAGTTAACGACTATTCATAAAAAGATGAAAATATAATAAGAAAATATCAGTTTGCAGCATAACGATGTTTTAACGTCTAAAAATTATGCGAATGAGACCGGAAGTCTCGAGCCAAAAACATGCCAATGGTTGCACTTACCATAGATATTTACGTTATTATTGTCTATTGGAAGGAATGCATCAATAGAACTGCCATGTTAGTATAGGGTATGCACATTGAGGCACAAGCACTGTTTTGTTTTCAAGCACCCTTATAAGTTACTTCAAAAACTAGCCGTTACTTCACTTAGCTGACAATGGCACAACTTTCTGGCACCTCAGCATCTTGTTGTCCCATTTCATTTACATTGTTTGCTGGTTTTATTCAACACAACTAGCATAAGCCTAGATTTTGTGCTACTTTGCTTGATGGTCAGTGCAGTAGGTGACTGTATTATCATTAGTAATATTACTTGTTGAGCACAAAAGTTCATACAAAAACGTAAAAAATTTAATCTTACCTATGAAATTTTGTGCTTTGTTTTCTTTGTTTGCTCATTACTACATCCATACGCAGTGCAAAAGTCCAACATCTTAAGATTGGTTTTGGTCTTGACTAGTGTGATTGAGTAATTTTTGTCCTGAGAGCACTGTACAAATGTGGCGGTGGTATTAACGCATTGGGTTCGTATGCAAATCTAGAGTATATATCTATGTGCGTCCTCTCGTACATGTAGAATAAGGTAAATACGTTTCCAATAATTGACCTTTTTGGATGTTATTGGGGCTCCAGGTTCCACATCAACAACTAGTGGAACCCTACATTTTTATACATAAATTTTAATCAATAAGAAAAATATACTTAATCTTCATTAAATCCACTAAAAGCGTCATACCAGTAGCTGTTTTAGTATTTATATACATGAAAAAACTTTAACTAAAGACTAGCCTTACGTATTTCGGTCAATATACAACATAAATGATGATCCATTCTAGTGTAGCACACCGTAACATTCTCCTAACTGACTAACAGTCCATCCAGAAATGAACAGGAATATAATAATCAAGCAATTCAATTTCCATGACACGTTATTCCCGACCAACCGCAGTCCTTCATTGTACGTCATCTTTCAAAAGGCTAGTTTGGCCTCAAGCCCAAGCAGCAATCTCCTACATGACACGAACAGAAGAATGATTTGTGTTGTGTAGAACTAATCATTTGTTACTGTCAGCTAGCTGTCACGTAATCAAGATTTAATGCCGTGACACCACAGGAGAAGATTTTAGCAATGAGCCTGACCTTTGACAAGACTTGTACTGCATGGAGATAAATGGATGAGCTCTGTTGATCCCCTAGTGAAAGTTCTGTGAAACATCAAAAGAGCAAAACAGACGGTCACAGAGAAGGAATGATCCTGTAAATGTGCATTAGTGCAATACAACTAATAAATAATAATTCTGTCATCATCTACTCACCTTTGTGACATTCCAAAAGGCATGAATTTTGTTCATCTTCAGAATACAAATGAATATGTTGTTAATAGAATCTAAGAGAATTTTTATCCCTCCATTAAAAATCACTTAATGCGAAACTGAAACGTTCAGAGAGGTCAAATAATAAATCTGCATAAATCAAGCTTAATCTAGGTCTTCTAAAGAAGAAAAGCACATTTACTTACATTTTTTTAATAACAAAATTTTACAACAAAAATAGATGCTCAACCATACCTGCTTCTTGTTTAAGCACTACTCATTGGTTTATACTCAAGTTTCCCAGTACTGCATTGTGGCTGGAAGGGCATCTGCTGTGTAAAACATATGCCAGAATAGTTGGCAGCTCATTCCACTGTGGTGACTCCTGATAAATCAGGGACTAAGCTGAAGGATAGTGGGTGAGGATAGGTATTGATATTAATACATTGGTATAAAATAATAATTCATAATAATGAACATTTCAAATTTTAAAGGGGTGACCCACAGTGTATTTTTAACGTTTGGTTGTTTATAAGGTGCAAAGCAATGTATGCTCATGCTTTACTTGTAGAAAATCACATTACTTTTTTTTTTTTAGATATCTTTGATTATATACAGCTACTCAGCTAACATGAAAAACGACTGTAATAGTTCTTTGTTTCTTCGAAAGGCTCACCCTCAAGAGGCTCTGATTGGTCAGCTAACATAATGTGCTGTGATTCGCTGACTGGTTCCGCGTCACCACGTCACGCCTATACAAGCATGTGCGTTAGCACTGTGTAAACAGTCATTCAGAGCAGCTGTTAGCAGCACACCTTACACCAGGGGTCACCAAACTTGTTCCTGGAGGGCCGGTGCCCTACATATTTTAGCTCCAACTCTAATCAAACACACCTGAACAAGCTAGTCAAGGTCTTACTTACTTACTTAAAACATCCAGGCAGGCGTGTTAAGGCAAGTTGGAGCTAAACTCTGGAGGGACACCGGCCCTCCAGGACTGAGATTGGTGACCCCTGCCTTACACTCACAGCTCATGCACTCTAAAAAACAAACAAACATAAAAAAAAAACACATACATTTTCGCTAGTATTACTTTTGTTAGTATTTTCTTTTTCAAAGAATGCTTTAAAAGATAAGTTAAATCTTTATAGACTATAAATATATGTACTATATATAATTTATTTAATTATGTGAGCAACAAATTATAGATTCATTTTATTTAAAAATTATTCTATTATTCTTATTTTTTTTATTCATCTATAGGGGTGCGGCTGGGTAGGGGACCCTACAAGACAATGTGCCCAGGGCACTCTGAATTCATAATCCAGGCCTGCTAGTGGGGGTGTCTGTCTAACCCGCTACAACTGAAATCTACCCGCATTTGGCGGGTTAACAAGTGTTACTGTCAAGCCCAGTCCCAAACACTGCTAAAGACATGCGCTTAAAGTGAATTGAATAAACTAAATTGGTAATAGTGTAGAAGGGTATCTGCTGCGTAAAACATATGCTGGAATAGTTGGCGGTTCATTCCACTGTGGCAAACCCTGGTAAATAAGGGACTAAGCCGAAAGAAAATGAATGAATGAATTTGTAATGATGGCAGATTTCTGTAAAGGGATAGTTCACCCAAAATGACAATTTGATCACATTTTACGCACCCTTAAGTGGTTTAAACCTTTGTAAGTTTGAATCTGTTGAACACAAAAGAAGACATTTTGATTTTTTTTTTTTCTTTTTGAAAAATCTGGAAGTCAATGGTTACAGGTTTTCAAAATTTTTTCAAAATATCTTATTTCATGTTCAACAGATGAAAGAAACTCATAAAGGTTTTAATAAAGAGTAAGCAATAACAGAAAGTTCATGTTTGTTTGAACCATCCGTTTAACCTCTTAATCTGTAACCCTTTCAGAGTATATAGTATGTGCATAATCTTTTTACTTTATCCACCTTTATAGTTTGCAGCACTAAAAACCAGCATGGCAGACCTTCATTTTGGCATTTTTTTTTTTCCATGTGCCTGAATGATGGATCCCTGTCTCATTACACCCTGCGTATTTTTGTCTTTGCTGTACGATGCAACCAAGGTTAACCTAAAGCAGAGTGGCTTAAATCCAAACAGAACAGAAATGAATCTTTGAAATAAAGGAATTGAGCCTTGACGTGTCGTGCAAATGGACGTCTGTAGCAGTGGACGAGTTTGAAAACTGGAAACGCAATCGGGAGCCCTGCTTCAGTGATCTTTAATTACTCTGCCTGTGTCATTTCTCTCAGCCCTGGTGTTTCATAGCAGCGAAACTATCAGCTCTCTGATCGTGATGCTATCTGGACACAGGCCAGGAAATGGGGAATGAAGAGGAATCTAGTTGGCTCTGGTTTGACGGGGACGGTGCTTATTAGCACGTCACAGCTGACATCATTTGGTGATTTACATCATAAAAGACTGTCCTCTGCAATTACGGAGACGTTAATAAATGCGATTGACCTAACGGGCCATGGTAGACTGTATTTAAAGGCATGTAGAATAGATACAGAACAGAATGCCATTAGCAAATAGTTTTGCTTTAGTAATGTTATATATTTTTCATATTTCTACAAATTTTCCAATGAAAAAAGCTTTTGTTACTTAGTTTTGTTTTGTTTCTAGTCCAATAATGTAAAAAAAATGCTAGGTTCCACACAATTCCATCATGTTGTCCCAACACAAATCAATTAAAGGGAACCTATTTTACTCCTATTACAAGAGGTATAAGCTTTTAGTGTCTCCAGAATGTGTCTGTACAGTTTCAGTTCAAAATACCCATCAGATAGCCTCAGAATCTGTCCATTTTGGTGTCTGAGTACAGTGTAGCAGTTTTTGTAGCCTGTGGCTTTAAATGCAAATCAGCTGCTTCTACCCGCCCACCATTCCCACTTTCATGTTTGCTTCTCTTGCATTACAGCAGTCAGTGATGGAGACAGACACGGATGAAGCTGAAATACAACTCAGTCAAAAATACCAAGTAAGTTTATTTCATGTATTTGTGGTGGAGTTTATTCAAGCCTTTCTGAAATGATGAGTCTCAGACATATTAGCATTTACTGACACCATGCGGCTCTGGTAATTTATAGTGGTTAAGAATGAGCAATTTTACTGGCTTTATTACAAACATGCTCTGTTTTAAAAATGTTTTAAACTTATAAAAAACACAGAGAGTTGGAACAAATATTTTAATCCTGTGTATACATGTTATTATAAAAACATGTCAATCAATTTTTTATAAACACGCCTGTCAATCAATTCAGTAGGTGGGCAAAACCGCACTCCTACGTCACGCTGAGGTGGGCCTCAAAATCACTGGGATTTGGGTCCTATTTTAATGTCAGAAAAGTTTTAACAAGAGACTTGTTGGGTTTATATCACTCTAATATGACCGTGGACACACTATACCTACACACAGTTCTGTCCAAACAGCTTACAAAAGTTGATTTTCATCATAGGTGCCCTTTAAGTTAACTTAATTTAAGTGGATTGAACTTAAAACAATTACGTTGTCCCAAAAAGACAAAAAAATTATGTTGATTCAGCTCATTAAAAAAAATAGTTTCAACAACCAGCAAAAATATTTTTGAGTGAGATATCTAAAAATCAAGAAGCATTTTCTAGACGAGTAAAACAAATTTGTCTTGTTTTCAAATGATTCAAATGATGTGTTTTGCATTAAAACAAGTTAAATAAAAAAAATGCTGGGTTTCACACAATTTCACACAGTTTTTTTAACACAAATCAATTAAGTTAACTTCTAAAAAAATTGAAGTGGATTTAACATAAAACAATCAAGTTGGCCTTAAAAAAGCTTAGGAATTGTGTTGTTTGAACAAGCAGCAGAAGTCATTTTTTGAGTGTCACCTATCCAATGTTTAGGAACGACAAATAATAAGTTGACTTCTAGTTGATCATTTGGTATCAGAAGTGGCTTATATGAAAGGCAAAGACCTCTACATTACTCTTATTTTACCAAAATAAAATATGATCATGCCCTGATTTTAAATGATTTAATTAGGACAATAAGGTCTGACTTTGCTTGTCACTTAACAGAAATAATGTAGAGTATAGAATATAAAGTCATGGTGCAGTGGAAAAAGATTTAATATTGTGTATGACTCCCATGAGCTTGGACGACTGCATCCATACATCTCTGCAATGACTCAAATAACATATTAATAAAGTCATCTGTAATGGCAAAGAAAGATTTCTTGCAGGACTTCCAAAGTTCGTCAAGATTCCTTGGATTCATCTTCAATGCCTCCTCCTTCATCTTACTCCAAACATGCTCAATAATGTTCATATCTGGTCACTGGGCTGGCCGATCCTGGAGCACCTTGACCTTCTTTGCTTTGAACTTTGATGTGGAGGCTGAAGTATGAGTAAACTGCTGAAGAATTTGCCCTCTCCTGTGGTTTGTAATGTAATGGGCAGCACAAATGTCTTGATACCTCAGGCTTTTGATGTTGCCATCCACTCTGCAGATCTCGCACGCCCTGAACCTTGGGTCCATGCGGGTTCCAATAGGTCTTCTGCAGTATTTGTGATGATTGAGATGCAGTTCAACAGATGATTCATCAGAAAAATCTACCTTCTGCCACATTCCCAAATTATCAACTTGAAGTCAAGTTATTATTTGATGCACTTACAACTGGGATCGATGAAAAGACTTTTGTCAGGTAGTGAAATTCAAGCCTGAAAGGGGTTAAGATTTTTTTTTAGATGTTTGGACTGGAGACAAAACAAAAACTCATAAGTAAGAAAAGCATTTTTGCAGTGCATGGAGCTTAAAAAGCATGAAAGACTCCAAAACTTTCATTCACCCCCAAATGCATCTCATATTTAGACTTTAAGCTTTTAGACTGTTTGCAAACACGCCAATGAGTTCTAAAAGCCGAAATCTCTAAGAATGCGTTAGTATTAGATTTTCATATGCACTCAGCTTGTTTGCCAAGTGCCTGATTTAAACCCAAATATTGACGTCTAAATGAATGCGGCCAGGATTTATTGAAAGATGTGCCGTCACAGGTATCTGGTTCATTAATCCAATTTTGGGTTATTTTTGTTTTCCTCCTCTCATCAATTTGATCGGGTTACTTAAACATATGCCCCGGAAGTCAAAGCATGTTTACTGAGTTAGAGAGCAGTATTCCTCTTGTGTTAATGAATCTGCTTGCGCTGCTTTTCAGCCTCTATTGTGTGCAGGCGGCAGATTTTGTTTATTTCATTTATTCTTTCTCTGAAAAGACCTTCAAAACGCAAACAATCCCAAAGACGTAAGAGCCAACCCGGCCTTCTTTCTTTTTTCAAAATTCCATTAACTGAGTCACAAAGTAGACTGGGATAAAGCCTTATTCCCTCTTGATCAAATATCACTGATATCATGCCAGAAAATTCTATTTACTTGTTTACACTGGCCATACCATTACAATAATCAAGTGAAATTGAGTTTTATTTACATCTCTGAAACGTAGACGCAACCAAGAGCGGGTTTTAGATGGAAAAGATCACATATGGATTCACAAATTGATGAGTCTACGCCTTATTTATTAAAAAAAAACTCTCAAATTGTTTTTTATGCAGCATTAAAACTTACAGGTTTCGAGTCTTATTTTGCATAATTCACCAGCGCGGGTTATTTCAAAGGAAAGTTTGGTTTGTAATGTTTCATCGGAATGAAATAAATTGCTCTCTCGGATGTATTTATTATTTATGCAGGGAGAAATTTAGCATGGATGCATTAAAACTGACAGTTTAAACAGAATGCTACAGGAGACACTTATTCCAGATAAATGCTTCTTTTGAACTTTGTTGTCATCATGAATTCTGACCTCCCCCAAAAAAGTGTTTGTTAAACCATACTTTTACAACTCAATTTTCTTGAAAGTGTGAAGTAATAGCTGCTGTAATTGTTTAAATACATTCACCGGCCACTTTATTAGGTACACCTCTCTATCTGCTTGTTAAAGCAAATTTCTAATCAGCCAATCATATGGCAGCAACTCAATGCATTTAGGCATGTAGACAAGGTCAAGATGATCTGCTGCAGTTTAAACCGAGCATCAGAATGGAGAAGAAAGGAGATTTAAGTGACTTTCAACGTGGCATGGTTGTTGGTGCCAGACGGGCTGGTCTGAGTATTTCAGAAACTGCTGATCTACTGGGAATTTCACGCACAACCATCTCTAGGGTTTACAGAGAATGGTCTGAAAAAGAGAAAATATCCAGTGAGCGGCAGAAGAGCATCTCTTAATGCACAACACGACGAACCTTAAGGTGGATGGGCTACATCAGCAGAAGACTACACCGGGTGCCACTCCTGTCTGCTAACCAAAATTGGACAATAGAAGATTGGAAAACGTTGCCTTGTCTGATGAGTCTCGATTTCTGCTGCGACATTCAGATGGTAGGGTCAGAATTTGGCGTCAACAACATGAAAGCATGGATCCATCCTGCCTTGTATAAACGGTTCAGGCTGGTGGTGGTGGTCTAATGGTGTGGGGTGATTTCTTGGCACACTTTAAGCCTATTAGTACCAATTAAGCATTGTGTCAACGCCACAGCCTACCTGAGTATTGTTGCTGACCATGTCCATCCCTTTATGACCACAGTGTACTCATCTTCTGATGGCTACTTCCAGCAGGATAATGCACCATGTCATAAAGCGCGAATCATTTCAGACTGGTTTCATAAACATGACAATGAGTTCACTGTACTCAAATGGCCTCCACAGACACCAGATGTCAATCGAATAGACCTTTGGGATGTGGTGGAAAGGGAGATTCGCATCATGGATGTGCAGCCGACAAATCTGTAGCAACTGCGTGATGCCTCCATGTCAGTAGGGAGCAAAATATCTGAATATTTCCAGTACCTTGTTGAATCCCTGCCATGGATTAAGACAGTTCTGAAGGCAAAAGGGGGGGTCCAACCCAGTACTAGTAAAGTGGCCGGTGAGTGTATATCAATATAGAAAACAGGAATTATTACCGTTTTATAACAAAGTTATTGCACAGCTGCCTGGAATACTTTATTCTGATTGGTTAGTCACTGCATTCTGACTAATTTTCATTTTTATGAAGCATTTAGTTATTTTTTTCCTGCTATAAGTTTGTGTGTGTGTGTGTGTGTGTGTGTGTGTGTGTGTGTGTGTGTGTGTGTGTGTGTATATATATATATATATATATATATATATATATATATATATATATATATATATATATATATATATACTGGTTTTGGTGATATACAACAACACATATACAGTATGCATAATAACATGGGTATTGCAATGTTAAAGTAGTTTGAGACATGCCAAACAATTCATATCTTATGATGTCTTTTTGTATTCGGAATCTGCTACAGGTTTTCTGTAAGGTTTGGTTTTAGGGGTCGGGTTAGGGTAAGGCAGTGATCCTGTGCCAAATAAGAGAGACATTCAAAATGTGCAGGGTGGGGGGCAAAAGGAGCGCAACTGAGATCCACTGGGGTAAGGCGACATAATAAGTTATTTTAGACAATTAAAAAACATTACGAAAATAATATTCTCATAAACCACCAAAATGTGTGTGTGCCTTGTATTCCTTACATTGTGGGGACCAAATTCCCCCACGTGTATAGCAATGGCATTAAATTCTGACTGCATGGACAACATATTTGAAAACTATACATCTTCAAATGTATTTTTCAAGACATTTCTAAATAGTCAACAATCACAAAATATATTGCTTAAGGAGGCTAATAATATTAACCTTTAAAATGTTTTTTAAAAATCAAAAGCTGCATTTACTTTAGCTGAAATAAAGCAAATAAGATTTTCTCCAGAAGAAAAAATATTATAGAAATTACTGTGACAATTTCCTTGCTCAGTTGAAAAAAACATTTCACAGGAGGGCTAAAAATTTTGACTTCAATTGTATATAAACATACAAACACATATACTGTATATATCTATACATATCATTAGTGTTTTGTTTTTCACTATACAACAACTATTTCATTTTAAAAGGAAGGTCGTGGGTGGTGGAGAGGCCTTAGGGTTAAAAGTCTGAACTGGTAACTAAAGATTTGGAGATTTGAAGCCCACCGGGAGCAATTTATGAGCTATAACCATTGAGCCTTTGGGCAAGGCACTTAACCCTAGATTGCTCTTAAGGGACTGCTGCTATAATAAGCGTATACTGTAAGTCGCGCATGACAAAACTGTGAACTGTATATTTTCCTCTAAGAGCATTCATTGGCCATTTGTCATCAGACGACTTGGTGACCAGTCCCTTTTTTGCCAGAAAAGAAGCATTTGTGTTTGGGAGTGAAATGAAGCAGGCCTTCATAGCGACTCTCTATTTTAAGGAGAGCAGAGTTTGCCACCTGTCTCTGCTTCTCCAGATTCCCTGACAGCTCGTTTCCCCCTATCACAACAGTCCTCAGACTGTCTCGTCCTGGTGTCATTCACAAAAAATTCTCTGCTGGATCTGAGGTTCAGTTTGTTCACAGGGCGTTGGTGAGGACTCCTTCCTTTTTCTGTTTATAAAATTGCAGGATTAAAGGATTCAACGGTCGCTTGGATCTTATGTCATGGCCGAAGCAGTGAACCCACAGGACCAATGGGAGGAAGGTTTTGAGGACGAATTCGGAGAAATCATCAAAACTCGATCAGGTTGGAAAAATTATCTTTAATTTATTTGCTTATTAACAACACTTAAAAAGTTGCTGCTTGTTCAAACTACTTAATTTAACTTGATATTTTGTGTTTTTTGTACAACTTAACTGTTTATGTTCAATTCACTTAAATTTGTAAAAATAATTAAGTTAACTTAATTGTTTTGTGTTGGGACAACATAATGTTTACAGTGAATTTCCAACCCAATTTTAGGTCAAACATGGACAATTGCAACTGTTGGGTTAAAAAAATTAAGATAAAAATCAAACCCAAATTATGATATTTTTTATAATTGACTCAAAAGGAACCCAGCTTTTTTAGAGTATGGTCTCATCCAAGTGGTAGGTGTGAAATTGTTTCTCTTAAAGGGACAGTTCACCCAAAGTCAATAACCATTGACTTCCATAGTATTTGATTTCTTACTATGGAAGTCAATGGTTACAGCATTCTTCAAAATATCTTCTTTTGTGTTCAGCAGAACTCATAAAGTATTGAAACCACTTGAGGGCGAGTAAATGGTGGGTACATTTTAATTTTGGGGTGAACTATCTCTATTATTCTGTTTCAAAGTCGACTGTTTTACTAAATCAATTTTAATTGCTACAGTTTTAGTGCATTCCATTTTACAGTCAAATTAAAAAATAAATACACATGATTAACCAAACTTACACTACCAAATCAATATTACGCCATTTATAAACACTCTAAAATTGCTGCTTGTTCAAACTACTTAATTTAACTTAATATTTTTTGCTTTTTGGGGGGACAACTTAATTGTTTTAGTTCAATCTACTTAAATTTGTAAAAATTATTAAGTTAACTTAATTGATTTGTGTTTGGACAACATGATGTTTACAGTGAATTTCCAACTCAACTTTAGGTCAAACCCAAATGATGGCATTTTCCATAATTGACCCAAAGTTGGGTTAAAACAACCCAGCTTTTTTAGAGTATATTTTCCAGCAAGTGGTAGGTGTGAATTAGTACATTTTAAAGGGACAGTTCACCTAAAATCAGTAACCATTGACTTCCATACACTGTAAAACCCAAAAAGTTAAGGTAACTCAAACCGTTTCGGGAAACCGTTTGCAGCAAACCATTTAAGTTCTAAAACTAATCCTAACGAGTACTGTGAACTTAATTCTTTTGAGAAAACAAAGCATTTTGAGCACAGTAAATTCCAATAAATGAAGAGAACTCAAACCAACTGAGTACTGTAAAGCCTAATAGGTTAAGGCAACTCAAACCGTTTGAGGAAACCGATTGCTAACGATTGTTAAAAAAAACTAATCTATATGAGTACTGTGAACTTACTCCATTTAAGTTGAAGTAATGAGGTATTTATTTACCCCATTACCTTCAACACTGAGTTCAAAACTCTCTTTTCAAAGGAGTAGAATTAACTTTCAGTAAATTTTGAGTTAACTACACTCATTTCATTTCATTTGATGAAGATAACTTTTGGGTTTTACAGTGTAGTATTTGATATCCTACTTTGTTTGGAGGTCAATAGTTACAGCATTCTTCAAAATATCTTCTTTTGTGTTCAGCAGAACTCAAAAAGGTTTGAAACCACTTGAGGGTGAGTAAATAGTGGGTACATTTTCATTTTTGGGCGAACTTTCTACTCTGATTCAATGTCAACAGAGTTATACTTCAGTTTCACACGTTCAAATGTCTTAATCATAATTTTAATCGCTACAATTTTATTGCATTCCTACACTGTAAACGGATACTAGTTGGCTTAAATTTTTAAGCCTTATGAGTCATTTGAACTCATATTATATTAAACTGACTTAAAACAACCTGTGTAACTTATAAAATTAAGTTAGAACATGATTTACAACTCAACAAATTAAGTTAGAACATGATTTATAAATTTTTTAATTGATCATATTTTTTACAGTGTATCTACGGTCAAATTAAAATACACATTTGACTAAACTTATCTAACTTAAGCTACCAAATGAATATTTACTCCATTTTCTTGCTTCTACTCGTCTGTTCATCAATTTGCTGCCCAGATCAGACATTTATTATGAAACATTTTGAACGAGTATCTTTAAAATCGATTTTCTTTTGCCCTGTGCTCCACCCTGAGTGAGTTCATATCTATTTTTTTTCCACCGCTGTCATCCTGTATTCAGTAGGGATCATGCGTGATCTATAAATGCTCTCTGGTGGAAATAGGACAGGTCTTAAAGAGCTTGAAATAGTTGCAGCTGCCTGGTGTTGGGTTTCAGAGTCCTTGTTTGAGATTTAGCCGCGTTGTTGTTGGCTATGTGGTTGTTTAGTTGGCAAGAGACATTCACTCGCTCACTCTCTTGTGTTTTCGGTGTGCTCGTGTTTATGATCAGCAGTGAAAGTTTGGAGAAAGTGGCAAAACAGCTTGATGAGCAGCCAGAGGACACAAACAGTAGAGTAAACCTCTGAGAACCGAGGTTTAGCAGAGGACATCTGTTATCTCAGCTCAAGCTCACTATACACTGGTTATTTAATGGTTCAAACAAAACGTTTGATCACACTGTGTAAAATGTAGTTGCTGGCTTCAATTTAGTTGTTGAATCAGTTTATCTGTGCAAGTCATTTCAACATAAAGGGATATTTTACCCCAAAATATTTTTATTCTGCCTCACATGCACTGAATAATGATCCATTGGATTTACAAATTTTTTGTTTTGAGTTAAGTGGTTGCAAACAATTTATATGGGGTGATTTTAAACAAACAAATTAAGTTAAACATTACTAAATTTAATACAACACAGGCTCATTGTGAAAAGATATCCCCGTATACATTTCTGGGGAGCATGAATTATGTAGCCAGAGCTACGCATGTCTGCATTTCATTTTTAAAACGAATGCTACGGGGCAGTATGACGCCACCGATGGCTTTTGAATCTTTATACGCTACCAGCTGGGTGATTACCTCCGTGTGGATGGCTTATCCGCTGTTACCATTTGCTATACCATGTACGTCGGCGGACTTGAGACACAGAGAGGAGTTGACCGAGATGATAGAGTCCGGTGAAGAACAGTTCCAGAAAGCAGGTAAAACAAAAAAAAGGCAAAAAATAAAATAAACAGTTAAATAACAGGGTGAAAACGTGGTAAGATCTGAAAACGTGGTAAAAATTGGGGGTGATTGGGTCAATCGGTGCTTTTGAAAACACTATCGCTTGGGTTTAGGGAAGGGGGTGGGTGGGGTTATCGGCGGTCAGTGAGTCAGTCAGTCGACAGCGGCCTCTGGTGGATTTACATGAGAACAGCAGGCGTGAATGGCACTCATGAGAGAAATTTGAGATCTGAAAAAGCATACACAGTGGGCTCTGGTGGATGCGTGAAAACAAAAACTGCAAAAAAAAATGTACCTCCTGGGACGTATTTCATGCTGTCCAGAAATGTATACATGGGTACGTATCCATAATGAGTAGGAAAAAATGTTTTCTCAGGATGTTAGTGGGTACCACATTGTAAAACATTGCTGTAAAATCGACAGTATTTCTGGCAATTTTGGTTGCCAATAATACTGTAAAATTTACAAGCACACTGTGAATGAACAATTACAACTGTGCTGTAAACCTACAGCAAAGTTGCAATTGTTAATTTACAGTATGCTTGTACATTTTGCCAGTAATACTGTAATTTTTGCCAGTAATACTGTAAAATTTACAAGTGCACTGTAAATTTTTCAATATTACTGGCAACCAAAATTGCCAATGATACTATACATTTTACAGCAATTTTTTAACAGTGCAGCATTTTTCAAAGGTGTTTGGTAGAATAATTTATTAGATAATAATATACCATCTTAATTCATAATCATAATAGTGGTAATAGTAGTGAATCAATTAGCTGAAATTAAATAATACATTTCCTAGTGTTGCAGCTGGAAGGACATCCTCTGCGTAAAACATATGCTGGATAAGTTGGCAGTTCATTCTGCTGTGGCGACCCCTGATTAATAAAGGAACTAAGCCGAAGGGAAATGAACGAATGAAATCTCCCAGTACTGGGTTGTGCCTGGAAGGGCATCCGCTGCGTAAAAACATATGCTGGAATAGTTGGCGGTTCATTCCGCTGTGGCGATTTTTGAAATAGAGACTAAGCTGAAGGAAAATGAATGAATGAAAACTTATCATATTATAATTATAAAATATAATAATAATAAAAATAAAACTCGGAGTATAAATATAAAATAATAATAAATGTTAGTGAAACAATTTTTATTTTTTATTATTTATTTTGTAATAACAGATCATTTAGAAATTTGTTAATTTTAAAGAAACGTCATGATATTTGCTGTTAAGATTTTTACTGTATTTCTGAATAATGTAATATACCATTTATATATTGTATCATTTTTAACATTTTACTCAGAATTCAAATGTTTTGTGTCTGGTCAGAGTTTTTTTTTTCATTACAATGAAGAAAAATTTAGGGAAGATGCAATGAATTGTCAGAAAATAGATCATTTCTGATGTTCCAGTATTTCCATTACATTTAAGCATATAACTGAAATAAAGTCATTCTCTTTGCTGTGGAAAAACAACCTTTTTGTGGAAAATTCACCCAAAATGTTAAAGGCATAGTTAAAGGCATCCTTTAAAAATTAATAAAAGTAATAAAAAAGTAAATTTTTTTCTGTTGAACACAAAATTAGATATTTTGAAGAATGCTAATAGCTGACACCCACTGACTTCCATAATATTGTATTCCCTACTATTGGGTTTCCTCTGGGTGTTCCAGGCAGTTCCCCCACAGTCCAAAGACATGCAGGTGAATTGAATAAGCTAAATTGGCCATAGTGTATGTGAATGTGAGAGCGTATGGGTGTTTCCTAGTAATGGGTTTCTGCTGGAAGGGCATATGCTGTGTAAAACATATGCTGGAATAGTTGGCGGTTCATTCTGCTGTGACGACCCCTGATAAATAAGGGACTAAGCCGACGGAAAATGAATGAATGAATATCCCTTTAAAATATTTCCTGCTGAGATCCCCTTTATATTTGAACCCTTGTGTATTCTAATGGTGCAAGCATTTTGAAAGTGATCATGTTAGTTTACTATCGTTTATGTGTCTTATTTTAAATGCGTATTTAGCTGATAACTCATCTGAGGCTCCTGGTATTCAGTGGCATTTTGAACGCCGGACAACGAGACAGTTTGACTCCTGGGAGAATTTGAGGTTGCAACTCTATCTTCAACTTCATGGTATCCTATCCAGAGCTGTGTTTTTGTGTTAAATACCACTGCGCAAGACCCTGCAGGAATGACTGACATGTTGACATCTGCCATTGAATATTTCTGACTTAAAAGATTGAAGAGATTCTCAAAATAACCTTTGCTTCAGTTTTTCAGCTTCGCCAAACTCCAGAGGGCACATTTTATCAAAGAAGCTGCGAAAAACCTTTTAAATATACAGTTAAAGTCAGAATTATTAGCCCTCCTCAATTATTTACCCCCTGTATATTTTTTCCACAATTTATGTTTAATGGAGAGAAGATTTTTTCAACACATTTCTAAACATAATAGTTTTAATAACTCATTTCTAATAACTGATTTATTTTATCTTTGCCATGATGACAGCACATAATATTTTACTAGATATTTTTCAGCTTACTTATTTATTCAGGTTACTTAGGTTAACTTAGTTAAGGTAATAAGGCAAGTCATTGTATAACGAGGTTTTGATCTGTAGAAAGTAAATAAAATATTGCTTAAGAGGGCTAATACTATTGACTATAAAATGGTTTTAAAAAAATAAAAACTGCTTTTATTCTAGTAGAAATAACTCAAATAAGACTTTCTTCAGAAGAAAAAATATTATAGGAATTACTGTGAAAATTTCCTTGCTCTGTTAAACATAATTTGGTAAATATTTGAAAGAGATAAAATAATTCACAGGAGGGCTAATCATTCTGACTTCAACTGCACATCATCTTTAAAGCATCTAAATAATCGAATAGTACTTGGAAATTACAATAATAAAAGCTGTTGTTGTTGTTGTTGTTGTGGAAAGGAGGCCATGGGTTTGTTATCAGCCTTTTCTGCTTAGGCCTTTTCCAGAGACAGTCAATAGTATCCTGCTGTTTCTATTTTTAGCTTTAATGGGAATATATATAAACTGGGAGATATCATTCTGTATGAGCAGCCACAGTAAGGCAGTGTTGAGCAAGTTCTGCTGAAAACCAAGATCTCTTTAACATCTCTCGGCAAACTCAGTCACTGGAGACCTCTGATCGTTTTTCTTCATTACATAACCAGAGAAGCATACAGTATAAAAACTAAAGGAGCTTCAAGTGTCCTATTGTATTCTCAAGAAATGTCTACTTCAGGCACCTCAAAAGCCTTTTTTATGATGGAGGAAATGAGAACCTGCTTTAGAGTTCTTGCATGAACAAACTTTAAATTGAGGAAACTAAAAGTTTCCGTCTCTTAAACTTTAGTGGTCTTAAATAAAATACACTTTTAACAATTGTCTGTATACTGTAAACAATGGAGGGTTGTACACAATTCATTCATGTTGTCCCAACCCAGATCCATTCAGTTAACATAACTATTTAAGTAGACTGAACATAAAAAATGTCTCCAGAATTCAACACAGGTAAATCTCATGGAGAATCATAACTTCTTTGATTTAGTGGCTAATTCATATGAATTTATACAATCGCAAGAGTGCAATTTAGTATGATTTGCTCATCCCCCAATGATGGTTCGGTTTAGGGGCGGGGTTGGGTGCCACGGCTCCTTATTAAAATCATACATTTTTGTATGACTGAACTTGTACGAATTCGCTACTAAACTGACAAAATGTAAAATACTTTTGTTTTCTTGAGATCAGGCTGGTAAATCAATTACAGCAAAATTATGGTACATTTACAGCACCATCTATCTTGCTGTATATGTATTTACAGAATTGTTTGTATATCACTGCTGTAAATTATACAGCAAGACTTATAAATGACACACTTTTTCCGCTTAGAGTTGACTGCGAGAGCAAAGCGTGCAACGGCAAAAAACACGAGACGCAGCAGGCATTTAAAACTGGAAGTGCGCAGGGCGCATAACCAGAGCGCAAAACCCTCGCGGCTGTTAGTAAATTATTTTAAACAGGTGCCTCTCAATGCAAAAAAGTGCATTCAATGTGATCTGCCCCTATCTGTGCTACAGTAAAATACAGTTCATATTACAGTAAAATACTGTATGATTTATGAAAATCGTTTAACAGTGTGGAGATGAAGACAACTTAATAGTGCTCCTATCAAATTTCCTTATGAAATATATTGACATTTTTTAACAGAGATATTTTTTCCAACCTAATACTTTTAATATCTAATTTCTAATAACTAATTTATTTTGTCTTTGCCCTTGTCATGCAACGCTATCTCATGCAATTCGTATAACTTTTTGATTTAGTGGCTAATTCGTTTAAATTCACACAATCTCATTAGCGCAATTTATTACGATTTGCTCATTCCCCAATGATGCTTAGGTTTAGGGGCGGGGTTGGGTGCCACGCCTCCTTTTTAAATCGTACATTTTCATACAACTGAACTCGTACGAATTAACCACTAAACTGACAAAACGAAAAATACTTTCGTTTCCTCATGAGATCAGGCTGGTATATAGTAATAGTTATTCTACAAGTGACTAGTTTTTAGATTAAAGTGCAATTTAAAGACTTAACTAGGTTAACTATAGGGAAGTCATTGGACAACAATGGCTTGTTCTGTAGCCAATTGGAAAAAAAATTGGGGGCCAATAATATTGACCTTAGTGGTTTTCCTTTTTTTTTTTTCTTCTTTTTTCATTCCAGCCAAACTGTTAAAAAATCGGACTTTTTTCAAATGTTAAAAATAATCGGCAAAACTGTGGAAAAAAAGTCCTTGCTTTGTTAAACATCAATTGGGAAATATTCAAAAAAGAATTTAAATTTCACTTCTAACTTCTGTGCATAAATGATAAAGAAACAAAGGTCAAAATGTCAAATCATGCACATTTTTAACTCTTTATTAGTTTATATATTTTTTTATTTGATAGTTTTTGATTTCCCTTTAATTCCATAGCTTTGGATCTCAAACCCAAATCAATTCATAAGTCCATTTTTCTTCTTTGATCAGCCCTCAAAAACTCATTACAAAATACACCAAACAAGTATTATTTATTTATAAGTTCCTTTCTACATGGGTGGCAGTCTGAGGAATCCTCAAGGGTGTCTCCAGTGTCTTCTCGCTTTACAATGCGGAGCGAGCCAATTCAAATGCACAAGTTTTGAACTAAAATACTTCTCTGTATACTTTAGAAACATCAGCTGTTTACTTCACTCTATCTGGGTCTGTTTTAAAGCCCTGGAGGCTTTTATGACATTTGCTGTTCACTCTTTTGCAGTTATTCATCAAATGCATAAGAAATGGTTGGCATCGGGGATGAAGAAAAATTACACTGAAATGAGATCTACACCCCTGCTTGGCATTTTAAAAAATTCAAATAACAAGTAATAGTTAAAGTGTAAATATACTGCATGCTCAGTCTCTAAATGAAAGTCAGATGCATGTCAAGGGTTGCCAGGTCAAAAAATAAAGAAATTTTCAGCCAAATAACAACTCAAAACCCACCCAAAAGGAGCACTGAATTATTTATTTATTTTGCTGCTTGTACAAAATATTTATTTATAATGAGTTGAATTAACACGACAACTTAATTGTCATGTTCAATCAACTTAAATTTTTAAAAACAATTAAGTTAACTTAATCGATTTGTGTTAAGACAGCATGAAGGGATTGTGTGCAACCCTTCATTTTTTCCCCCATTTTCCAATGTATTTACCTCATTTTTTTACAAACATACTTGTAGATACAGTATACAGCAACAGTAACTTTCTTGTATGTAAATGTACACTTACTTTGTCACCATTTTTCATATTTACTGCAAAAACACCCAGTAAAATACCACATACCTTCTTCATACCACATATATCCTCCTCTACAGTTCACTACTGTAATATGCACTGCATTGTGGGTCCTTTTAAAACATTAACTAACGGCATATTAGCTATTTTTTGCGGTATTCCACTTTAATCAAAGTATTCAAGTACTGCTACTGTAGTTGAAGACAAAACTGATACATTTAATGAAAAAATAAAAGTCACTTGTTTGAAATTTATTAAATTTAATAGTAAATACTTTCGTACTGTGTAAAATGTAATTAAATTACACTAAAAATACTGTAAAAAATTTCATACTGTAAAATTAAAATGTGGTAAAGGGCATTTTACAATAAAAAGAAGTTGCGATAATGCTATTTTAATATATAATTAAATTGCGGTAGGGTACTGCTACTGTAAAACACATTTCCAGGTAAGTTACTGTAAATGGGCAGTTGCGGTATCTGGCAACAATGCTGCCAGTAAGTCACCGCAAAAATACAATAAAATGTCTAACACCGTAACTGACATTCTACTTAATAAATATGTGACGTGTCTTCAGAATGTTTTATTCGCTCTCTTGCAGTGGTTTTTAGGTTGCCAGGTATGCATTCCGAGATCAATATACAGAAAAAAATGTGTTTTTATTTAGATATCGTGGTAAGGAAACATTTTAGTGGCAGTGGCACATTTTGAAAGACCAAAAAGCACCATCCACCCCCACCCGCGACCATTTTTTTTTTCTGCAAATATATATTTAAAAGGGTCCAATTGTGTGGAAAACTGTAACATTGGCAACAGTAAACATGCCATACAATGGTCTGTCTGAGTACTCAATTCTGATTGGCTGGAATGTGTGGAATAATTATGAGATAATTACCAACTTTCAAGTCTTTAAGTATTTTACACAACTTTAAGTATTTTTGCACAACTTGGAGACATAGAACTACTAGACATGAAGACACATATAGAACTGTGAAAAACATGACTGGATCTACCTGTGGATTAAACTATATTATTGCACACCTTCAAGCCAATCAAAATCAAGAATTTTATTAGACATTTAAGTTACTGTCAAGGAGCTGTTGGAAAAATACAATACAATATCTAACACATTTTGAAAGCCCAAAATAAAACGCAACCTGGAACTTCATATTTTTCACGCAAAAGTATTTTCAAAAGAGTCCAATTGTGTGAGAAAACTGTCGGAGTAGTCAATTCTGATTGGCTGGAATGTGTGGAATAATTAAGAGATAATAAACAACTTTCAAGTCTGCAGTTTTGCTCCAACCCTGATCAAACACATCTGATCCAACTAATGAAGGTGTTCATGACTCTTTCGAACACCACGATTAGTTGGATCAGCTGTGTTTGATTAGGGTTGGAGCAAAACTGTGCAGAGCTGCGGCCCTCCAGCAATTGAGTTTGAAACCTATGCTTTAAAGTATTTTAAATGCACAACTTGGAGGCATTAATCCCATAGACATGAAAAAGGATGTGCTTTAAACCGTATTATTGCACATATTTCAGCCAATAAAAATCAAGAATATATTAGAAAATAAAATAATGGTTTTAATACACGGCTGGTTCATTGTTCTCTATGGCTAGCATTAAATGGTTTAAATGTACTTTGCATCGGATGGATTTCCCTCCATGTGCCTTATAATTGTTATACTGCACAGCTAGCCATGTATTATCCTTTACATGAATATTTGAATTAAATTAATTGCTAACGGCTACAAGCTAAGTGGGATCCGCCCAGGTTAGTACGCATGCTTGACACCATAAAACATTCAAAAATGATCAATTATCAATACCTATTAACAAATTTATGTTATGATCATGATTAAACCGTTGATTAATTGCCGTAATCGTGTTCGCATCACGCTATAAACAATGTTAACTAACTGGATGATTTGCAACCATAGATCAACCATATATGCTTCTGCCATATGAACATTACTCTGACAGAAAAAAAACAATAGAATATTTTGTGTCCAATATAGATTCAATAAGGAGAAAGAACCTGCTGAGATGAAATATCTCGAGCAAATATGATCATGTTCTGCAGGATTTTCTTTTAGAGCATCTCAGCATTGTACATTAAAAAATAATTGCAATTCTCTCTATTGGACTGTCGGATCAGCACTCACTGTGATATGAATTTTTCTTTCCTTTTAAAAATCCCACTAGAATGGATTAAAAGCACAGACTGTTACTTATTTAGGATTTCTGTGACAGATGTACAGATGGCATGGTGATGTTTGGAGTCTTTTGAGTTTATGTGAGATGTGCCGACCAGCTGCACAAAAACTCAACGTCAACATGAAATGGCCCATTCCAGACCACTGTATTGAGTTCATACATTTTTAATAGGCCACAGACATATTACAGGAGAGGGAAAAAAGGCCACCAGTGTTTCTCTTAACAGTGTTATAAGAGTTTACTTCCTAAAGGAATCCAACAATTAAAGATGCTCCGGAAAATAATTTCATACTAATTATGCATTATTCAGTGTGGTAATTAGGTACAATGACTTTCACGCTCGATTTTCATGGATACTCAAAACAAAATGTTCCTATCAGTACCTTTCTTTAAAAACTTTATAATAAAACCAATATTTTTTTAATGAAGGCTACTTTTAAATGATCTAATGTCTGGAAAATATGTAGCACTTGGTATTTTGGTATCTCCCAAACTACCCAATCTGCTTTCATTTCCCTATTGACATTTTTCATTTTGGCTTTGCATTCCACTGTAACAATAAGATAACGTATTGGGGCATATTTCATGGTAATTGGGGCACATTTTCCCAGTCAGGCGAATGGCAAAGTGTCCCAGTTTACCTGAATCAACCCCTACTGCACATTTGTGGTCTGCAGTCCCATATTAATTTGATATATCCCATGAATAATTCACTGAGTAGCACTACAAAACTTCTTATTTCTCTCCCCATATGCTCATGCCAAGTCTCTTCTTGGGTTTGTTTGCATGTGGATGCTTTAAAATGTAATTACCTGTAATTTTAACTTCTACTGCCTATACACTACCTGACTAAAGTTGAGTCGTCTATCCAAGTTTTAGGAACAACAGATAATAACTTGACTTCTAGTTGATCATTTGGTATCAGAAATGGCTCATATGAAAGACAAAGGCCTCTATATTACGGTTATTTTACCAAAATAAAATATGATCATGCCTTCATTTTTTAATGATTTAATCTGGACAGTAAAGTCTGACTGCTAAGACAAAAGTTGTCACTTAACAGAAATAATGTACAGTTATAGAATATAAAGTCATGGTGCAATGGAAAAAGAATGAATATTGTGTATGACTCCCATGAGCTTGAGGACTGAATCCATACATCTCTGCAATGGCTCAAATAACTTATTAATAAAGTCATCTGGAATGGCAAAGAAAGCATTCTTGCAGGACTCCCAGTGTTCATCAAGATTCTTTGAATTCATCTTCAATGCCTCCTCCATCATCTTACTCCAGACATGCTCAATAATGTTCATCTCTGGTGACTGGGCTGGCCAATCCTGGAGCACCTTGACCTTCTTTTCTTTTCAGGAACTTTGATGTGGAGGCCGAAGTATGTGGAGTGCTATCCTGCTGTAGAATTTGCCCTCTCTTGTGGTTTGTAATGTAATGGGCAGCACACATGTCTTAATACCTGACTGTTGATGTTGCCATACACTCTGTATCTCTTACGCCCAGTGGTGTAGTCGGGGCTATACGCACGTATACTCAGTATGCCTACTTTTTTCCACTAGCTAGTATACTCCCCTGTTTTGCTGATTAGACTTCCCTAATTTACGTGTATTCGCATCCCCTTTAACTGTATACCAAATGGTTTTTAATTCTCATCTTAATTTGTTTTTCGAAGTCAACTGAATTATGTCTCGCTGAAACGTTCAGGTAAAATTATAATACAGCATGGGCGGGTTGGGTGGGTAACAATACACCACCTTTTTTTTAGGACTACACCACTGCTTACGCCCCCATACTGAATGTAACTCCAAACCATGATTTTTCCTTCACCAAACTTGACTGATATCTTTAAAAATCTTGGGGCCATGTGGGTTCCAATAGGTCTTCTCAATACTTTTGATGATTGGGATGCAGTTCAACAGATGATTCATCGGAAAAATCTACCTTCTTACACTTTTCCAAATGATCAACTAGTAAAATAACGATGATCATATTGAAATATTTTTATTCAGTGTTTCAACTGGTCAACATTTTTATATTTAAAATGATGTAAGTTCTATAGTACAAACACAACACTACAGTGACATGTAATACATATTGTAACTCAAATGTGTGTTAATGCTTTTACATTTCTTTTAAACATTCAGTGTTCATAAAGCAACACTTTTGCTCATTGTTTGCGGTTTAGCATAAGTTACCCCTATAATACAAGAAAAGCATCATGGGGCATAAAAAAGGAGGATAAAGTTCTAAAGTGTTGCTATATGGTTCTGTTTATGAGCGTCTATTTACTGCTTGCCGACTTTGCCTTAACAAGAAATCTAACTTTACTGCTTAATGAAAAGTAAGGAGCTCAAATTGAAACGTGTTAATTATTATAGGAACCCTGCTTGCAAAAGTAATTAGGATGCATTCTAGCATAAGCTAAATCAAGTTGTTCATTGTAGGCATGTGGTATTGATCCCGCTCTTACGGCTAACTCGCTCCCTGTTAGATAGAGCTGTTGAATTATTAGCTTTTTATTGTGCTTATAACTTTCCTTTTAACATTTTTTTTTTTCGGCTTAGTCCCTTTATTAATCAGGGTCGCCACAGCGGAATAAACCGCCAACTTATCCAGCACATGTTTTACAGAGCGGATATACCTTCCAGCTAAAACCCAACACTGGGAAACCCCCACACACTCACATACACTACGACCAATTTAGCGTATCCAATTTACCTGTACCGCATGTCTTTGGACTGTGGGGGAAACCAGAGCAGCGGGAGCACCAGGAGGAAACCCATGAACACAGGGAGAACATGCAAACTCCACAAAGAAATGCCAACTGACCCAGTCATGGCTCTAACCAGCGACCTTCTTGCTTTGAGGCGATTGTGCTACACACCGCGCCATCGTGCTGCCCATTAATTAATTTATTGTTTATTAATCGTCAATTTTTTGGTTGATGTAATAATAACCCTGATGAAAAAACTGCTTAAACCAGCCTAAGCTGGTTGGCTGGTTTTAGCTGGTCAACCAGCCTGGTTTTAGAGGGGGTTTGGCCATTTCCTGCCTGGTCTTAGCTGGTCAGGCTGTAAAATGACCACCTAAAACCAAGCCTGGTTTAAACTGGACAAAGCTGGTTTTGGTTGGGCTCCCGGCTAGGCTAGGCTGGTTTCATCTGGTCATCTCCCAGCCTGACCAGCTAAGACCAGGCTGCAAACCAGTCTGAAATGGCCAAAACCCCTCTAAAGCCAACTGGTCGACCAGCTAAAACCATCCAACCAGCCTAGGCTGGATTAAGCTGTTTTTTTTTTTTTTTTTTTTTGCAGGGTATAGTGTGCATTCTCGCAAATCTAAGTCAATAAAATTGTTAATCATATCCATGTGATATTGATGCCACTGTGATGGCTTACTTGTTCCTTATTAGAGCTTTCAAAAGTTATATCTTGTTCATGTCTATACACGTCTGCATTTTCCCATATTCAATGTCGTGAGTGGACACCTTTTGAATAAAATGGACGCCTTATTGTATCCAGTTTTGAAAATTCTTATACAGCAAAGATTTACACTGATATAGTTGGTTTTATATTCAAACATTCCTTAGTGACAACTTGTGACATGCTTCCAATATTATTTATCATGCTACTTTGAATGTTCGGTCTGAAATAGCATGTAAGGAGAATATTATTAAGGAGAAAGTCTGAATGTGTAAATATAAAACCAACTTTACCTCAATTAGATTTAGCTCATTGTTTACAATTTTGCGGAAGTTGCCCCCATAATTGGCGCAAAGCGTGATGGGGCGTAAGTAAAAACGTGGTACTGTTGCCATGGTTACCGTAAATTCTGTTCATACTGCTTGTGCAGTATTAGTAATCTAACTTTACTGCCTAATGAAAAGTAAAGAGCTCAATTTGAAACGTGTTAATTATTATCGGCACCCCGCTTACGTGAATAATTAGTCTACACATTCCAGCGCAAACAAGTTCAAGTTGCTCCTCGTATCCATGTGGTATCGATCCGCTCCCCGTACGTTAGATAGAGCTGTAGTCAATCAGCCCGCATGCCAGAGCACCGCTACACCTGCCCGTATCAGGATCACAGCAGGGCTAGAACTGCACCCAAGTGAGAGAGTAGGAGAAAATAAAGCGGCAAAGTGTCCACCCACAGTTCCTTCTCCAAACCGTCCACGGCTTTAGACACGGATGAGTCCGTTTAACAGCAAGGAAACCGGATAATCAAACTGCGCTCGGTGTGTTTACACACAGGTATAACGGACCCGACTACAAACGCGGCTGCGACTCCGAAAGCCATTACGGAGGAAATAGTTACGTTTGTTATGGTGTGATATCTTCATTCAGGTAAGCCTGAATCATCATACAGAAATACTCTTCCAGTGTGAGACGACTGTTAGGCTGTTAACGGGCTTTTATTACGACATGTCACGTCAGATTTAACAATCGATCCTCCAAGCCCAGTGCGCCTTATCTACAACAGGATCTGCTCTTGCGCGCGGAAAATTGTGTTTTAATGTTAATTGAGCGTGCTTTATTCTTGTTTCTGTTTCTGCTGGTGGATCGTTTAATGTGCGCACTTTGTGATTTTTATACAGTCGAATGCGAGAGAAAGTTTGCCGCTGTTTAAACTACACGCAGTTCAATCACATGCGCTGTTGTCAAATACTGTTCCCAGCCTCATGGAAACATTTGGGCTCGCTTGGAAAATTGTAAGAGGGGGAAATGAACCTGGATGGGTGGCTGTGGTGGAAAGCGTATGGCTGTAATCTGTGAATACAGTCTTTCCTTGGATGTGTGCGCTGAGATTAGTCGGCTAAAGGCAGGTGTATGTGTGTGCGTCCAGCGTCTTTGTATTTGCCCGTTAGCTTCGGCTCAAACCCGTCACCCCATCATCCTATTTGCACAAGGGCGGATATAATCCAGCAGCAGCTGCCACCTGCCTGGAGTCACGCCTCCGATCAATGGCAAGCAATGCTTTCATTCTCCTGTCCGTCTGCACACATTATTCTGTCTGCCAGACCGGGCTCTATAGGGTTATTTATTTATTTTACACTTTATGATGTCTTCCCTATCATTTCCGTGGACACAATCATTTGCTGCTATTTTTATCCCGCAGAATCCATTGAGAAATAACAGCTATATGCATTGTTACTAAAAAAAGAATATGCATTGCAAATTCCGAATGGAATGATTTTAAGATTTCATATAGAGTGCAGCTGACGTGGGTCATTTCTTTATTTCTCTGTGTTTAAAGAAGTTCAGATCTGAAATGTGAGCTTTAAAGTATTTGCATGGACTCAACAGAGAGTTTATAAAAGTTCGAACTCAGAATTCTGATAATACAGTTGTGAATGTTTTCCAAAGGTTATCAGTTGCTCATTTGTCCCATTTTTGACTACTATGCCTTCATAAATTGTGAAAATAACCGATAGAAGAAGGCTTTAAGACAAATAAAATTTTTCATATGGCCAAATTCTGACTGAGGAAAATTGAATGAGCTGGCCAGTTTATGTCTATAGGCTACAGTTTTTAATGTAAAACAAGTTTTAACAGATTCCTTTTTTTAAATAATCAATGATAATTAATTAGTATTTTTAAAATAATTTTTAATCTAATCTCATAATCTTATTTATAAAACTGTAATAACTTACAGCTTAAATGCACATTTGTAAATATACACTTCATAGTCAAATAGAAATTAAGCACTTTGACAAAATTGTAAGACATTTGTTGGTACATCAAAAAGTGTGGTCACCATCCGACAAGCTAATCCAGCAATACTTAATGCTTAAAATATCACTAAAATGCAGTATTTTAACCTCCTGTTTGAGGCAAATAATTGCAAAAAAGTTCTGTTTTTTAAGAGAAAAGTACCACCCTTTTCAATAGGCTGACTATATATTTGTTGCATTAGTGCATTATAAATTATTTAAAATAATGAACTGGAGCCATGTTGCTTAACAAAATAGTTTACCCCAAAAAAATAAAAATGCATTTACTCACACTAAAGTGGTTTTAAACTTTCAGTAAGGATTTTCTTCTGTTGAACACAAAATAGGATATTAGGGGAAAAAAACAGTTGTTGACATCTATATTAGGAACAGAAAATACTTTTGAAAGAAGTGAATGGGTGTTTTTTTTTTTCTAACATTGTTTAATATATCTTTCTTTGTGTTCAACATAAGAAGCTCAAATAGGTTTGGAACAAGTGGAAGATGAGAAAATAATGACAGAATTTACATTTTTTGGATGAAATATCCCTTTAAGTATATATGTTTTTTCTTTAAAAAATTGTTATTACTATAATAGATATACTACAGTATATTGATATATATAAAATATACTAAAATATGTTTAAAATAATTTGATTAAATATAAAAAGTGTCTATTGACTTCAGAAACTCTTAATATCTGTGACATTATTTACATGGTTTTGATAGGTTGATTTAAAGTTAAATTTGAGACCATAATCTGTAAATCTGCACACTAAAAAGAATGCTGGTTTATTTTAACACAAATTTTGCTAAAATATAGACAAACTCAACAGTTCGGTTAAAACTTTAATTAAAAAAATGTAACCCAACCAGCATTTTGCATTTGCATTTGTCATTTGCATGCATTTGCATTTGCATTTGCTTTCAAAGCGATCCTGAACATTCTAAGCATTCTATCATGTGTCATCAAACAGAGGTTTTTAAAAATTCATGTAAATGTCACAGCCGTTTAATTTTCTACACAAAACAATTCAAATGTCTTCAAACTATTATAGAGAGCCTAAATGGAGTCAGTAAAGGTCATCTAACTTGATCTTAAGGTCTCAATTTTGAAGTTTCGTATGAAGATCTTCTGACATTAGCAGTGAAAAATATAATAACACGTAAAAATAAGTCCATGAGGCCCATTTATTAATTGCTTTGCCCTTAAAAAGATAGTTCTCACTCTGCTTCCAATCCAGTTTGAGTTCAAAAATATTTCCAAAGATATTTTGAAGAATGCTGAAAACCAGTATCCATTAACTTCGCATTTGTTTTTCCTAATTAGGTTTTAGGGCTGCACAATTCTGGCTAAAATGAAAATCACAATTTTTTAAAATCAAGATCATGGTTTTCTCATGATTCTGTAGATGTAAAATAAAGGTTAATACGAGTCTGCTATTATTATTGATGCTTCTCAATGGTAAAACAACAATAATAATATTAGGCCTATGTGAATGTCTACTGTTGGTTAAAATGCTCAATTTTGTATAGACTTGGAATTGTGAACTTGAACAGACTTTAAATTTGTCCTGGTTGTTAATTAACAGTTAAGCGATGGCATCAGAATGTTGAATTATTATGTTTGACATATGCTTGCAATGTGTCATTGACAACATTATTCAACCATTTTTTTTCACTGGTAAAATAAAACATTTGTCATTATCAGATTCCCTCGTGCATTATATTCAACATTATATAGGCTAGAGTAGTTATACTGACACTGTAAATCTTTATTTTCATGCACAACACTTTGTGTTCGCCATGAAAGAAAAAACATATCAAATGCTTAGTGGTAATCATAACTCTAAAATGCGAAATGATCATTTAAATCAGGGGTTCCCAAACTTTTCAGCCCACGATCCCCAAAATCACAATGCCAGTGACTCACGACCCCCAAAATCCGATTCCTCTGAGGTGGTTATAAATATATAAACCTTACACACCGGCGCACACATAGCAATAGGCCCAAGTCTATTCATCGTTTAATTTTGGAGAACACCACTCAGAGAACATCCTCCATGTTCAGTTGTGGTCTGTATTTATTTTTAATATACATGAGTGCTGTAAAGGAATCAGAAAGTTTAACCTGGTGCCATAAAATCAATTTGTTGTGTCTTTATTATAACGTTATCGCCACAGGGGTTGCAAAAAAACTAAAAATAAAAAAATGAAAGGCTGATGGCTTTTTATTTGCATGTTGTTTTTTTAATGTAACTATTAACTACTATTTTGTTCTTCAATAGGTTATGGATAAAGTATGGTCATTCTGATAGCTTAATAAAATAAATTTTTTTCACACACCCAGCGACTCAAACACACACATTGTCCCACGAACCACTGATTTAAATGATGGTCGTGCTTTTGGTTTTAAAATTTCACTGCCGAGTGCTGTTCATATTATGACTGCCGTCACTTTGAGGAAGAAACATACAGGCAAATCATACTTTCCACGTGACTCTCAAATGATCGCTCTGTGCAACAAACTGAACGTTATTTACAACTTTTATTACCAGTTATTCACAGCCTATGCAGGTTCTGTTCACTAAAGTAGAAATCATCGCAGGCATGTGCTCATCCTCTTAGTAGTAAACAAACAATTCGTATGCTCAAGTGTGATTTCGCGGCTGCAGATACATCATTACATTTGGACAAAATTGTACATTTTGGGGCGAATTATTCCTTATAAATATAGTATGTGACGATTTTAACACCATTTGGAGGTATGTATTTAAATCAATGTGAAGACTTGTGCAACTGCCTTTATTCTTCTCTAGAAGCTGAATCGTAGAGATGCTGGATTAAGATAGTGTGGGGGATCGAATCAAGATCTTTTTTCGATTAATCGTGCAGCCCTAGCAGTTTTCCAACATTCTTCAAAATATCTTCCTGTGTGTTCAATAGAACAAAGTAAAAACTTAAACTGATTTACTGTTGCAATCGCCTTTGAATTATTTATTTTTTTTAATATTTCCCAAATGATGTTTAACAGTGCAAGGAAATTTTCACAGTATGTCTGATAATATTTTTCCTTATAGAGAAAGTCTTATTTGTTTTATTTCGACTAGAATTAAAGCAGTTTTTAATAAATAAAAATAACATTTTGGGGTCAAAATTATTAGCCCCTTTCAGCTATATATTTTTTCTATAGTCTACAGAACAAACCATCGTTATACAATGACTTGCCTAATTACCCTAACCTGCCTAGTAAACCTAATTAACTTAGTTAAGCCTTTAAATGTCACTTTAAGCTGTATAGAAGTGTCTTCAAAAATATCAAGTGAAGTATAATCTACTTTCATCGTGGCAAAAATAAAATAAATCAGTTATTAGAAATGAGTTATTAAAACTATTATGTTTAGAAATGTTTTGAAAAAAAAAACTGAAATTGGGGGAAAAAAATAAACAGGGGGGCTAATAATTTAGGGGGGTTAATAATTCTGATTGCATCTGCAAAACAAGTTGCAACTATAAAATAAGAGTTAGTAAATAGTGGCAGGATAAAAAAAAATCTCTTAATTGTCCTTAAAATTGCCAAACCATATCTTGGTTTATTTGTCTCCCCTGCATGTTCCATTTATTTATGCAGCCGTGCACCATTCATATCCAGCGGTTTCATCAAACCGTCCAATCTGTGAGTTTTATTATCTCTCCTTTTGTTTTAGAAATTGCTTAAAACATTTAGTGATTTTTATTTATTTAAGCACTTGCCATTATCACCTGCCCAGCCAAGGCTAAATTCCTTTTCATCTCTGAGCATTATTATCAGGCTGTTTCCGAAATGATAATTGTCATATAACCGTGCAAAAACAACTATTACGGGCCGTTGATTACAACTGCATATTGTGTCAGGAGGATATCACACGAGGAGTTCAACACCTCCGCTGTTACAAAACACCGACCTTCAGATTTGTTGACAGATCTGCGTTCGCACTCTTTTGCATTAACCTGTAATTCATTTATAGTGCTCTGTGAATGATGTTATGGCTGGCATCCTAAAATACGCTTAATTTGGTGACATCTGAAATTCTGTCATCATTTAATCACCCTCAGGTCTTTTGAAACCCATTTCTGTCTTCCCCGGAACACAAAAGGAGTTATTTATAGCGGAATGTCCTTCTGTTCTCTTCCATATAATGAAAATAAACGGTAGCCACAGCTGTTTCTCACACAATGTTATTGTATGGCTTTGGAAGACATGAAATATAGCATGCAAGTCCACATGAAACTTTTTAAGTGCTAAATTTTGACAGCAGCTGATCACATCTTTACAGTTTAAGGCATATTTATTTGCCCTCTGGTTGTTCTAATCCTGATTAAATTCTGCTGGACACAAATAGGGGTGTATGGGATCACAACTCATGGTTCGAAATGCATGTGACCCACAGATTAATAACTTTTATGTTTGGTTTTTACATTAATCAAGCATTTGTAGCGATCGCATCACCTTACACATCATTTAAATCACATGTGTGAAAACATTTTGGCTGTCCTGCAAATTTAACGACGACAGAATTAGTTTTGGTAGCACCTAGCCTAAATGTTTATTAGGTTATTAAAGGTGCTTTCTGTCACTACTTGTTTAACCTGCATCTATGCATTCAATGTGTAGCTTTACAATTAATCATTAAAAGATCAGGATCTAAATTCAAACACCCACGCAGCACAAAAACAACGGTCCCTATGTATTTCCTGTTTGACATTTTTTTATTTCTATAGCTTCCGAGAATCCAAAATGAGCCACATATTGATAAATAACATTATGATAGCTGTTTTAACATTCAAGTTATGATTGAATTGTCTCTTGTTATAGATATGAAATACTTTGATAACAAGCAGGAAATGTTCATGGGCCAATGACATGACTACATTGAAATGGTCTACAAATGATCGTGATTTGCAAATGTTATTGATCCTTGAATTGAGCTGTATTCAAATCTACTTTTGATCGAGAAAGAGATAAATTTTTACTCTTTTCAGTTAGTTAGAAAGTTACAAACAGTCTAAGTACTTGGATATCAGTTTATAGTTTAGATATTAATAAACACTGATGTTTATGATAAAGATTAAAGTAACCTTTCAGTGTTTCCTGTAGGATTTTTTCCAGCTGAGGCGGCAGGCCTTTTTTACACAGATCTACCAACTTCCTGTGGTATTATTTCAATGACAAATGTCGTGAGCGCAGTATTACAAGTCGAGATCTTATTTATGTAATGGCATACGAGCATGCGAATCTCTTTGCTTGCGCGCCAATTTTGTCTGTTCATGCACAAAACTTCTTGCACGCCTCCTCAAATATACGCTGCTCAAGCGCAGATCTTCTTGTGCGCTCTCAAATAAACGCTGCTGAAGTGCGATTTAGTGCGTTTATGTAACGAGTATGTCTCCAAAATTTATTAGATTTGCTAGGAATATTTATGAATGTCTCCAATATACCTGCAGAGCGGTATTAATATGTCCAGAAGTAAAATGAAATGGTTATACGTTGTGTTTGCTGCCCTCATCACGCGCCAGTCAGTCAGTCATCATGTCACCTTAAAGGGTTAAACAAATAACGCACAGCACTACTACTGTTACAGAAAAGTTTGCGCTGTTATAATTCACTTACCTTTTAATACGTTTTGGTGTGATTATATCCCGCTATTAAAAAAAATACGACTGAATGTTATGAATAAGAAGCTGTAATGTAGCAGTGGCGGGATCAGTTTTGGCGTGGCGCCCCGCCATGGAAGAATGAATGTAGTGGAAACCATGCCTTTTAATCACCCTCATATGCTTTAACTTGACGCTCAAAATGAGTTGTAGCAATTACATTATTTAACCAATGGGTGGTGACAATCAGCCATTAAAAATACGCCACTGAATAATAAATAAAAAATTATACACACTGTAGAAATGCTGGGTTTCACACAATTCTTTCATGTTGTCCCAACACAAATCAATTAAGTTAACTCAATTGTTTTTACAAATTTAAGTCGATTAAACATAAAACAATTAAGTTGTCCCTAAAAAACCTCAAGAATTATGTTGATTCAGCTCATTTTAAATAAGTAGTTTGAACAAGCAACAATGCATCTAGTAATGAAACTAGTTCTTTTTTTATAATTATTTTTTCAGGGTTTTCACCTGTATTAGATAGGACAGAGAGTATTGACAGCAAAGCGTGGGGAGTAGAGAGAGGAAGGATCGGCATAGGACCGCGAGGCGGAATCGAACTCGGGTCACCGTGAGCATGTGTTGACGCAATAACCACTACACCACTGGCGCCGACGTAATGAAACTAGTTCTTGAGTGAGTTACTGAATCATTAATTGAAAATGAGACTAAAAGTAAATATAATGTGTTATACAAATAATTATAATGTTAGATTTATACATTTAGCATTATCAGCAACCGTAGTGAAGATACTTTTTCACAATATAGAATATTTAAAAAAAAAATTATTCAGCTGGTTATTTCTTGATTTTATTTTTATTAACATGAAAGGTTCTAAGTTATGTTTGGTAAAACCAAAAGTTTCAAGCATTACTGTTTTTGTTATAGACCATTTCAATAGTAACAAGTAACAAGATGAAATTCAGTCATAACTAATGTTAACACTGCTGTCATTACAAAAGTATCAACATGTGGAACTTTCTGGTTTCTCAGAAGCTTTAGAAATGAAAGATCTAAAACAGGAAATACATTAGGACCATTGTTATTGTTTACATGGATTTAAAATGGTCTATAAATGGAAAGCAAATTTAAATTTGTCTCCTTCCCTTATTGGCTGATCTAAAAAAATGGTTTGATCCGTTACTCAAAAACCCTCTTTCCTTGCTAGCTTTTTAATTTCTTTTAAGTTCAGTAACTGCGAGCATTTTTGATGATTTTTACCTAAATTTGATGGTCCTCAGAATATTTTATACTTTGAATATATATGATCATATCATCAAAATAAAGAACCAAACCTGTGCTTTTAAACAAAAAAGTCATTTTATTTTGTCTTCATGCATTCATGTTTTATCACCACTCGAACGCAGATAGGATTCATCCAAAAATGAAAAATGCATTAAAAAAAAAAAAAAAGTGCATTTTCAAGTTATACAGTATATAATACATATACACACAACTTTGCCCAGATCAACGGAGTAGATCATTTCCTTGTGGTGAACTCTGATAAGGAAGAAAGTAAGTCAAAGGAAAGTTGTAAAACGCTTCATTTTTATATGCAATCTGATCTACACTTTCTCTAATGTTCATATATTCGCTCCCAGGAAACCCAGAAGTCCTTTAACTTATTCAGGACATGTGCTAAAGCCTCCCTGTATAACACAGATTGCAATACCAACTCCTCAATAGACAAAGAATAAAGTCATCTCATTATTGGCAGGGGAAAAAGTTAATGTATGCGTTTAAAAAAAAAAGCAATTGTGACATTGTGTTAAACTTTTGAACGCTATGTGGATTTGGAAAACTATTATGGAGCTTTATACACTTAGTTAACCATGGGATATTCTGAAATACCTTGAGGGCTTTTAAAACAGTGCTTAACCACAGGTTGTTTTTCTTATGCCTTAATTTATAATCATCTTAGGCTTAATGTAAAGGAATGTTTCACGCTTGTAATTTAGAAGCAGCAACACTTTTTACTCAGGGGTCAAACATGTCCACTTTTGTGCTGTCAAACACATGCAATGTGAAGCGATGAGGTGTTAGAATGTTAGAGCCTGAGGCTTTTCAACCAACATTCAAGTCTGTGCTTCATATTCACTTGATTTTGAGAGTAATAGAAACACTGTTATTAATGATAAATAAACAGTAGCTTCATCATTTAAGATTTAAAAGGTGAAATAAAATGTGCAGAAGTGCTTTTCATTGTAACATTAATAGTTGGAAAGTTCCGTTCAGGATAAATTGCACAATTGCACAATATGTAATACAAGTATGTACAATGCTAGAGCCTTTATTTAATGCTTTATGCAATCGTTCAGTTGAAGCCCAAAAAGTAGCCCAGCATCAAATCACATGCCTTAAATGCTTTGGACAGTCACAGAAGCACAATGTTGTATAAACAGTCAGCATTTGAGAAGGAAAATGTCAAATAGTGACAGAAAATTTATCAGTTGAGGTGAGAAAGAGACCTTTTGTTGTATGAAAAGTCTTGATAGCAGTCTGGATATGCAGTGCTAGAGTTTTTATTGAAAACAGGTTACATGCTGCATTCGTTTGTTCAATGACACCACAAACATACAAAAATAATGTTTTATGTTAGGGCTGGGTTTCAAAATCTCGATTATTTTAACATTTTAGCTTGGTTGCAATGCAACTACACAAGGCATAACTCAAGCTCTGTGATTGGTCGGTTTGATAGCTTTTACATGCCCCGTGTCGAACCCCATGGAGGAATTCCAGATGGAAACTTTTGTTTTGTGTTTACCTTATGATTATAGTTGTTTCACGTCCGCCAGTTCCCGCTTCAGAATGAATGAGTTTGAGCTTCTTGTACATTAAGGTAGCATTTAGAAAAATCAAAACCCCCATGAAGAAACTCGACACAGGGGAACATGAAAACCTGCTGCCAGCTACATTTCTGAAGTGTAATTGCAGAGCAACACAAACAGCATTCAGAAGTTTAAATGCACGGGTACCAGCAAGGCAAGGACGATCACTTGACGCAGAAGGCTTTAGAGACTTTAAAGGCTGATTAATATACTTTTGCAGCCTCTTTGCAGCCACATCTGGTCAAGTAAGATGATGGACCCATTCTTGAGCCTTACTTTGCTCGACATCAGGGATGTCAAACTTAATTCCTGGAGGGCCGCAGCCCTGCACAGTTTAGTTCCAACCCTGCTCCAACACACTTACCTGTAGGTTTCAAACAAGCCTGAAGTACTCAATTAGTTTGATCAGGTGTGTTTTATTAGAGTTGGAACTAAACTGTGCAGGGCTGCGGCCCTCCAGGAATTGAGTTTGACATCCCTGCTCTACATTGACAATGATTGTAGGCTGCACCAGAGATGCCTTGAGATTACACTAAAATTATTATTTACATTAAAATATTTGTTTACAAAAAATGCAAGAAATGCACTAAAATATTATTTACAGGATTTGTTTTATTTAGAAGAGATACTGCTTATTTTCTACTTTTAATATGAAAAACACTGAAAATAATTTATTTTGTTTCCAAAAGTGTGATTCACTATTTGGTTACTTTTACACAGTCATTGCATCTTTTTGTTTGCTTGTTTTTTCAGTATGCAGGTTAAAGGGATTAAATCCCATTATTTTGCTTGAAAATAGTGCCTTACAATGACAGTACGCAGCAATAGAATGTTGCTACAGTAGGTAACATAAACATGCCTCAAAAAAGATTAAAAGAAACTGTTCTTTATACTGTTCTGTTCTTTGTCGTTTACTGTTCTGTATATGCACTGTTGTTCATTTATTTTGTAACACAAAATTTCCTCAGACACATATAGATCTCTGCTTCTCAGCAGAGTACTCTGACTCACAGAGTGAGATCGCCTATAATAAGCGTCATTAACCTTTAAACACATACTTTGGGTCTTATAGTAACCAGGACCTCATTACTACATTCACATTCATTTTTTACAGTTACACACAGATGCTCATAGTATTCCTTATTCTATTTATACATACATTCACACACAGTGAGTCAAACCAAGTCAAGTTGAGCTTTATTGTCATTCTGCTACATGTGTGGAAATAAAGTGGAATGAAATATCGTGTCTCGCAGGACCATAGTGCTACAAACATAATCATAAATATGTGTTATGTGAAGGGGACGTTTACAAAGAAGTGCGAATCCAAATGCAGGTTTATTACACAGAGATGGTCAGGCAAGCAACGGTCAACACAGGGGCAAACATGTATACCAGGAATCCAAAGTCGTGGTCAATAAACAGGCTGATGGTCAAAGGCATCAGACAACTTAAATGAACAAACAAAGCAAGGGTCAAACACGGAAGGCAAAGCAAGGAAAAACGCGTCATAATGTTCACAATAGCAGTTAAACAAGACTCAGCCCTGAAGTGTGTGTGTGTGGTTTATAAAGTCCATGTAATCAGTTCATGAGCGACTCCCAGTCTGTACCTCAAACCGAAAATTTTTACAATTTACAACAACTTTAAAGGGATAGTTGACCCAAAGATTTAAATTCTGTCATCATTTACTCATCCTTCACTTGTTCCTAACCTGTTTGACTTTGTTTCTTGACATATCTTCACAATGGAAGATAAACAAAAAGTTGTTGTTGTTGTTGGAAAAATAAAAAGCCATTAACTTTCATAGTATGTTTTGTTACTATTATGAATGTAAATGGCTGATTTATTCCAACATTCTTCAGAATATCTTCTTTTGTGTTCAATAGAAGAAACCAATTCATTTAGAACCATTTGAGTGTTTGTAAATGGTGTGCATTAAAGCACCAGAAACTATGTGTTTTATAAAGCTGCTCTAACCACTCTTCTAAAATACCATAGTAAAAAAACATTCCTTTACATGCTGTTAATAAATGTAGAATGCTTTAAGATAACAACTGTATATATTCACTTTTTTACAAGTCAGATAATTTTTGTTTAATAGCAAGTAAGTCATGGGGTCAACCAATCCACATTCTTTTTCTTATATAAATAACAACTTATCAGTCTGGTAATGAGTTATGTCTTAAAATTTAGGCATTCAGGGAATCTGCGTGTTGTTGTCTGTTCCCTGTTGTGTTTCCAAACCTAAAGAAGCCAGAAATATAATTTCCCCGTCAAAACCCCAAGCCTTTAAAAGCAGCTCATTTAGAGCTTTGTAGATCAATATCGGTAATACTGTAAGATAATGTGAAGGTTCCCTCTGCAGCGAAAGACTTATAATAATCAGCTTTTCCTTTGTGCGTTGATGCTGTATTCTGCACTTTTTGTCAAGGGGGTTGACAGCCTAATTGAAGTGGATTGGGGTAATCAAGTAAAGGAATGACTTTTGGCTTTATGGAACGTTAAGTGATATCTGATTTGCTCCAGAAATTATTGATCCACGATAAGAATAGTTCTCAATTGCTGCTGTTGAGATGTCTTTACAAGCCATCATTCTCTACTGTAAAGAACTTCAATTAGCCTTGGACATGAAGAATGGCTTGCTTTAAAAATGTGGTCTGCGTGGGATGCTTAAACAGCCATTTTATAAAGTTTTTGTATGTAAAATAAAAGAAGTAATATTAGATTTGAATTAGAGGCATTGTAGTATAATTGAGATTCTAGTTTTAATTTGTTAATTCACATTATTTTGACTGCAGTTTTTAATTTGAGCTTTAGTTTTTAGATTTTTTGTTTAATTAAGTTAAACTTAATGAAAATGAGAAATCGTGTCTTGGCAGTTTGATATTTTAGGGCTGTCACGTTAACATGTTAATTTCAATGAATTACTTGGGGAAAATTACTTTTGTTAGAACTCCATTTAACACACCAACTCCAGATCCTTTACATTTCATACAGTTTATTGAATATATTTTTAAAGTATTATTTAATTTTAAAACATTAGATTTGAATATTAAGTGATTAAAGATGGGTGGCTTTGTGGCACAGTGGGTAGCGCTTTTGCCTCACAGCAAGAAGGTCGCTGGTTTGAGCCCCGGCTGGGTCAGTTGTCATTGCAGTGTGGAGTTTGCATGTTCTCCCTGTGTTTGCGTGCTCCGGTTTCCCCTACAAGTCCAAAGACATGTGCTATAGGTGAATTGGGTAAGCTAAATTGTCCGTAGCGTATGTGTGTATGTAGGTTGGGGGTTGATTGTTGGGCTAACAACCCACCTTGTAAAAATGAGATGTTACAAAACACCAACATGGTGAGGCTAAATATCAACTTCGATATAAATAGCGCTGGGAGTTAGTAAGCATGTAAGTAAGAGATTAAAGAGATAGTTTACAGAAAATAAATAAAATTGTCATCATTTACTCAGGTTGCTTTAAATCTGTTCGACTGTTATGATCACTGAATCGCAGATCATTGAAGAACTACAATTCGGTCAATGATATGAACTACAACTCCCGTCATGCACCTCACACACACCTGTTCCGGATCACCGATGATGGCACACAGTAGCTGTGTTTCCATCCACCTATTTTTATGTGCATTTTGGATATGGACAAAAAAAAAAACGGTTGATTGAAATGGCAAGACGGCATCATTTTTAAAAATGCGCATTAAACACGTATGCTTATAACCAAGTAGGATAAAATTTTATTCGATAAGAAAAAATGCGCATAAACTACGATGGAAACATTTTTACTGAACAAATTCCAAAATGCGCATTAAAAAGGTCATGTGAGTGTGAATGGACAAACCAGCAGACTTACCACATCGTAATCCATCTGAAATGTTGTTTTGGCCATTCTAAAACGCCTGAACCATTTCAGTATGAGTGTTATTAAATTACTAATTACCTCGAGAATTGTCAAGAGGATCTCTGCCCCGCGTCTCCCACCTTTAAACGCCACCACGTGTTTGTTGGTTCATTGCGTGCCGGCATTGTCTTCTGAGGTGCAAGTCATTTATTAAATAAATAAAAGATTCACAGTTTCTCCTATCACTGTACATTCCGTTCTTTTGATATTTGGCACCAGTTAATCAGGAAGTGACAATTTTGTTCTCTTTGACTCACTGGATAGAAACGCTGCTTTATTTGCACGTATTTATGTGATATTCCAGTTTTGCGCATAAATTTAATTTGTACCTTTGGATGGAAACATAGGCTGAATCCAAATTTGCATACTTCCATACTGCATGTCCGAAAGTATTCGAAAATCAGTATGCAAGAAGTACCTGGATGGCCTACTACCGGCAAGATTCTGAAGTGTGCATCCGATGCACACTGCGCTATCCAATGATGCCCGATGAGAGAATTCATGAATGGGATCGAAGTGATGCAACTCACACGAGTAGGTCACGTGACTATGACAAAATGGGGGATGTAGTACGTTCGAGTTCCGTTCATACTGCTCACATCAATACTGTATAGAGCGTACTTTTCTAATGACCGAGTAGAACATTTAAATTCAAATGCAGTACCTACTGAGTAGTAGGCAGTTTCGAACGCAGCCATTGCTTGTAGACACACAGCTGAAGCTCATCATTGAGTCATTAACTGGACTATAAAGACACCCTTCTTTTGCAACACACATTGCTGAGACTTGTTTATTCTGTGTAGCACTACAAAAAGTTTTTCCTTGTTTGTCTTGCCTTGTTTTGTCCCCTTTGCTTAGTTCATTGTTTCCATTGTCCCGCCATCCATCCTGACCATTCGCCTGTTTTGACTATGCTTTGGATTACCTACATGCTTCTGTTTGTCTTTGTCTTGTCTTTGGCTGTTTCTAAATATGCGTTCTTGTCTGTACTTGTGTTCTTGTGTCCTTGTGAAACGTCATCAACCGTCGGCGAAGTACTGTTCCAATTCAAAGTTCAGATCTTGCCAAGATACAGATAAAATTCCCGGATGTGTACTTGCTCCATCACTTTTGCCAAGGATGTATCAAGAGGTGACTTGTGCGAACTTGCAAAGCGGAGGTATCCCAGAATGCATTGCAGCCCAACCAGCGAAGGCTCACGACGGAGGAGATAACACAAACTGTTTTAAAAATACTTCTCTGTTGTGTTACAAAAAAAGAATTAAAGGTTTTCAGACGAGAATGTTGTTGTTTTAAACTGGAATCAGCAGTATTTACGAAGATAGCGCGTCTTTAACGATGTGCTTTAGCTTATGCAGACTCTGACCCCCAGCCTGTCAGTGGGAGCTTAGTCATTGCCTCCCCCTCCGAGAGCATCTTTAATCGGCCAGTCCATCTCGAATCCACCGATGGATTTCATATATCCATTGTAGCTAAAACAAGACAATTAATACATCTTATGCATATCTAACGAACAGATTTTGGTCTTTTAAATCTATTTGTTTTCAGGTGCATTGTTTTGTCAGTGTTATTTTGTTACATTTATAATTGTCTTTAATTATGTTACGGTGTTGTATGATGTTTGTTTTTGTTTGCCAAGTTGCTCAATGTTCTCTTTATTTCTTATTGTTTACGTCTTTTATTTTATATTTGTGTAATGTCAATTATAGTCTACAAAATCTGATAAAGACACAAGTCTGTGTATAAAAACCCATTTTACGTCACATTTATGATGGTTTATGTTTACATTTTCTTAAATCAAACATATTGTTTATAATATTAATATAATATTAATTATAAGGCCGTATTTTATATAATTAAGTCATTTTATTGGTAATGTACACTGAAACCGATGAATTCGATGAATGACGTTATAAAGTACATTGCCGTTCCATTTGAAGAAGTACCCGACTTGTGGTCTTCGCATCCTTGATAGTCCGTTCTTCCAAGTCTGAACTTGAACTTAGTATTGAGAAACAGCCTTTTGGTCTCTGTTTCTCTCCTGTTTTACCTACAGTTGAAGTCAAGAATTATTAGCCCCCTTTTTAATTTTTTTTCCCCAATTCCAGTTTAACGGAGAGAAAAAAATTTTTTCAACACATTTCTAAACATAATAGTTTTAATAACTCGTTTCTAATAACTGATTTATTTTATCTCTGACATGATGACAGTGGATAATAATTTACTAGATACAAGACACTTCTATACAGCTTAAAGTGGCATTTAAAGGCTTAACTAGGTTAATTATGTTAACTGGGCAGGTTAGGGTAATTAGGCAAGTTATTGTATAACGATGGTTTTTTCTGTAGACGGAAAAATATATATAGCTCAAAGGGGCTAATAATTTTGACCTTAAAATGTTTTTTTTTTAAATCAACAACTGCTTTTATTCTAGCCAAAAAAATAAATAAATAAATAAAATCAGACTTTCTTCAGAAGAAAAAATATTATCAGACATACTGTTAAAATTTCCTTGCTCTATTAAAAATAATTTGGGAAATATTTAAAAAGGAAAAAAATCCAAGGTGGCAAATAATTCTGACTTCAACTGTACATGCTGCTTATCAAATGATTGTCCTTTATGATCCACCGTTTATAATTGGATGTTTTAGTCAAATGTGTTTATTAACAAAAAACAAATAAAAATATATACTTAAAAAATATTTGTAGAAGGAAATCAGTTCAGTTTTACAATTATATGTTTATATTCTGGTTATTTTCAATCTGTGTTTTACTTCTTTAGACTTGATTTAATCTCCTTCAGTGTTTGGCCTTAAAAATCAAGACTTACAGTTTACCCTTCTGTCACATTATTCCAGCAGCAGCATGTGAGTGTGCGTGTTATTGCGATTATAAGCATGACATGGTGCAGTCAGGCTTGAAACGAATCCGAGCCATGCTACTGTGATTATACAGTCAGCTGAAGTGTAGGCTGACCAATGGGAACAATGAACTGAAACTACCCATTTCATGATGATTATTGCGATGGTGGCAAAAACAACTGGAAGCTTAAAATCAATTATGCATGAAAATGCTGTCATCCACGCTGACTCTGGAAAGCTTGTGATTCACCGCCTAGCGTTTTTGTGCACCACAAATTATCAAAACAATACTTACTCATTCTTAATGATTCCACGCCTGCTCTGAAGGGTTTTAAACAGTTTACCCAAACCTGATAATTCTGCCAAACTGACTTCATTTTTAGTGTGGTGTGTAGGAATGGAAATTATCATATGCATTTGTTTACATGTCTTTTTTACCAAGAAGACTCCAAAGGCAGATACTGATAAGATCAGGGCCTGGTGTGTGGACTTTGGGGGTTTTACGATGTGGTCACATTTGATTGGTCAGTTTGAACGTCTCAGCATTTGGGCTTTGGTCATATGGTCAAGAAAGATTCAAAATAGTTGGTAAACATTGCTCTGGTCTCTGTTCCTGCTCTGCGCTTTTCTTGCTCTGCTCCTCTTCTGCTCTGGAGTCTATCTGGATTCTACTGGTATCAGGCTATCTTCGGGGCCTACTCTCTTTGTCTCTCTCTCTCTTACTCCCTCTCCCTGTCTCTCCTTCTTTTTCAGGTAACTTTATTTTACATTTAAGCTGTGTACAATTGTCATGTTTTTATCATTTCATATTTGATCATTTTATACAGTTATTTGTAATTAATTCAGTTGTAACCTTAGAGAATTATTGTCATTAGATCATCTCATTTTCAAGTATTTGTGAATTACTTTTGCAATGCAATACAATCATACAATAGCAATGCTCTCCCACATTTTTAGCTATTAATGCTGCCCTTATTTACGTTTTTGGTATTAGATTGCAGATAGATGGTTTGACTAGAAATGTACAGATTTCACCATCAGACTGAGAACTTTTTAGTCATTCAGCAGAACTACAGTTTTAACCGCTTTAGTTAAAATACCATTCCTTACAGAAGCAAATTTAAAAAAGGAGATATTTAGCAGAGCTTTCAAGCTGCTCGTTTACAGTAAAAGTGGATGGAGACAAAAAGCAAAGTCTTTGCACACTGAAGAAAAATTTTGTATTCGTGTTTTTGTATTCATATCTGAGCAATTCTAGCGTTATGCATATGACATTTGCAGTAAAATCTCAAAACAAAAATGCACATAGAAACTATATGTTAACATTATATTAAAACATCTGTTTATATTTTCCAAAACAGCTAACCACAGAGTTATAGGAGCCGAAAAATCTCAATCTGTAAATATTTCTTATATTTTAAATGCGGAAAATAAACATGCGTTATGGATGTAATGAAAAAAGTCTGCGAGTTTACGGTATACAACATACTTTGTAGAAATTCTGTGAATTAAACTGCACAACCTGAAAGAAACAATGCTAATCAAAAGGGTTAGAGTTGGCTGTCTATAGAATAAAAATGATTGATTTTATTTTAGTTTACATTTTTGCATTTATAAGGGAAAAGCGTTGTTATGGATGTGACACCTCTCTGTTATGGATGTGACGGATGTGAAATTGCCGCTTGTGTGACTTTTGTAAATCAAATATAATTGTTTGAAAACATTGACAGAAACATTTTTGAGTATTTTTAAAGCACTGTAAAATACAAGCCTACACAAAAAAATAAGAAATGGTTTTGCTATTTTGGCGAATATGTAATTTTTTTCATGGCAAGGTTGACATTTGCATGGAATTGCTCATCTGAAAAATTTGTTATGCCCAGAAACTTTTCACACTGAGTCAGAAGCGTATTGTGCCCTTTGCTTATACAGTGACTCTGAATTGTCAAACACCTTTTAAAAGGCTTTTTTCTTTTTACAAAAAATGTAAAAAGGGAACCAGATTTTCTTTATTATGGATGAAGGTTTCACAAGCAGTGTATAAATGGGATTGGCATGTGAGGTCAAAATTATTTTTAAACGTTTGAAAAATAGGGATTAAAATATTGTATTCAGTTTGCAAATGAAGGTCTTTGCACAATGAAGTCAGAAATGTTCTGATGCATTTATTTTTTCATATTCGCATCTGAAAAAATCATCACGCAACACAACCTTGCACACTGAGTTTAATCTTTTTATTATTAATTAATCTGTACCAAAAAAGAAAACCCAAAAAAGCTGCATATCAATTCAAGTGATACTTTGTTTTCTTTTTTCTTAAAAAAATATTGTGTTCATTCAATCCATTCCACAGAGAGGAAGGAGAGTTCACCTTCTTATCATAGAGCTGCACAGGATTATCCCGAAATACAAAGTTTATCTTAGGAAATCAGTGGCATTTTGATACTTTGATACTGCAGCTACATAACACAAGATTCCATATACAAATCCTGAACAGACACTTCCAATAAGTCAAAGGTATGGACACACACACAGTGCGCCACAGGCATGAAAACCATGCAGCATACAGTACACTGTTAATAATTTTTTGTGAATTACACTATTTAACTGTAATATGAACTGTATTTTACTGTAGGACACTTATGCAGTATGCTGCTGTATTTTAAAGTTGCATTGTGAAACTTACTGTATATTTTACTGTAAATATATACAATACTGTAAATACATAGAGCAAGACAAAGTCCCTTTAAGGCAAGTCATTTCAATCGGTGACCATCATTGAAACACCTCTTAGGCAGTATGCTTGGGTCTTCTGTCTGAATGGGGGAAAATCAATTCTCCAAAACTGTTTGCCAAGCTTACGATTGCATTAAATATTTGGAATCACCAATAATACTAAACAACAACCGTATCATAAGTTTTGTTTCTAATTTTAGAACCAAACAAAGTGGCATGATTTCAGGTTGCACAAGCTAATGCGCATGCGCACTCAATAGGAAAGAGTCACGACACCAAGCTCATTTACGGCCATCCTACACATAATAATCCTTTAGATAAAGCTTCATCTGATCACGCTGCTCTTCTGAAGTAGTTCACAACTTGGGTTTGATGGCGAATCTCCTCCAGAAATGACAGCAACTCTTTGTTTACACGTTTGTGGGCGTTTAAATATTTGCTGTCATGTGATGTGCGTTTGACAGGACGGACTGTACCTCGTGTTTGTTTCATACAGATTACAAAACCAAAAAAACATTTGTTATCAAGTGCGCTTGGTTCATTTAAAAGTACAGATTTCAAGCTTCATGTGGATATTTTTCTTATGTCTGTGATGCAAATATTTGCTGAGATTCCAGTGTGTTTGTTGACCACTAAACTGTTGTAAAAACACATCTGATCTGAGCTTCTTCCTGGAAAAACGTCAGTCTATAGCGACCAATAATTGGCTCCTGTATTAGTAGATGGGGCTTCATTCGCCATATTGACTGTTACACTTTTTCCCATTCAAAACTATACGAGTGACACTTCTTGTGTATTCTATAGTCTTAGAGCAAGATATATGATGTGGTAAATGTAAATACCGTGTTCTTATTGTAATCGATTTACAGTAAGTTACGAAAGTGACGAAAGTTTGTGAGGCAGTGTGTAAATGTGATTGACACAACGTGGTGATTTATTAAGTGAAGTTTATTTATAAACTAATTTCGAGAGGTTTACATGCTTATGATTGACCACGGCTGGTCCTGAAATAGTTATCATATGATTTATCAATCAGACGAATCCAAACGCACATAAATAACCAGATTTTCTTACCTTAGTCATCTTCGCATTGAAGAATCCCCCTATCCACCCTTACTACTTCCCCTCTTCCCTAGATTAATCCAAGACAGGGCAGCACGGCAGCTCAGTGGTAACACTGTCGCCTCACAGCAAGAAGGTCGCTGGAACAGTTGGCATTCCTCTGTGGAGTTTACATGTTCTCCCTTCGCTCACGTGGGTTTCCCTCACAGTCCAAAGACATGCAGTATAAGTGAATTAAATAGACAAATTTGGCACAGTATAAGTGTTTTAGTACTGGCCATTTGCTGTAATGCCATATGCTGGTGTAGTTGACAAATACGAGGAAGCTCTCGAGAGCTACCTGAGCTCAGACTCCCCTCTCCCCTGATGAAACGGGAGGGCTCCAGGATCTTCTGAGCTCAGGGCTTTCTCCCAAGACAGCATGCCAAACTCATTTTTATCATCAATCATTAGCTAACTGTGAACTCTTCAGCACATTTTAGGAGGAGCATGCAGTTTGACAAGGCCAATTCATTATTGAAAATCATTCTATTATCCAATCAGCACGAGATCAAACTGCTATATATAGTCAAGCATGTTCTACCTCTGTTTTCCACCACAACTCCACACATTTAAACCCGATTTCAACATAAATCAGTGCGGGGGAGCATTCTGAGGCCAATAATACAGGCTATATATTCTGTTCAGTCAAATATCTGTAAGTGTGAATTTGTGAAGTGAGCTTAAATTGATTATTTTAACATGTGAAAACTTTGGATGAAAAATTTGGCATACAATGCGCAATGACCTTAAAGCTCACTTTTATGGGTACATTCTTTGAACTACATGCGAGGAAGAGAAAAGATGACAGAAGATTTTCATTATAAGTGCGAACTCTGGCTTTAATATCATCAGAGCCCCTAGATAAGAATTACAGCTTTGTAATCAATCTGAAACCCAAGCAAGCCGAGAGTCTAGCGCACAGAGATCGGAATCAAAGCAATTGGAGAATATTAGAGCGGGGAACAACACAAGCTTTTAATGTGATATGAAAGCTAAATGTTCTTTGCGCTGATTGATTTTTAATGTTCCCAACACCCGGCATTTCCTTCACTCCCTTTTTGCAAATGCAAGAGCGACTTCACAAACAGGATTTACGCCACAAAGAAATGTGCTTTTTGGTTTGTTTGCTGGGGATAGCTTCCTGCTTGTTTGCAATTTAGAATAATCAAACTGTGCGTTAAATGTTTTAGGAACAACTGTCGATAATAGAGGAATTTCGAAGCAGGCTCTTTGGCTTTTCTGATCAATCTTTCACCCTAGTCAGTCATTGTGTTTGGTCTCTCAGAAGTAATCTTCTTTTGAAAGCCAGCTGACCATTGATCTGTATACCCTTAAACCTTTTCCAGGTCTTTCAGTGGCTTTTTTCCCTCTCCTCGTAGTCTTTTTGTATTTAACCTTCCTCATATCAAATGCCGAAGCGTAGTGAATACGGCTTATTGATCCCAGTGGACATTTTTATTACAATTATTATTAAGATATATGCGGTTACATAATCTAAAGCTTTACATTTCCCAAGGAATTAAATAACTGAGTTTTTAAGGTTTCTTTGTTTTCTTATCTTGCCAGAAGTGAAATTGTAAGAGTTGAAGCTTTAACTGGACAGTATTGATCGTGTTCGCTCTCATTTTCAGATGAAAGAGAAGACGTTCAAAAGAAAACCTTCACCAAATGGATAAACTCACAGTTTGCTAAGGTAATGTGATTTGAGAATTGTTTCCATCTTGCGGTGAAACACATATAATGGCAAATAATAATACTTGATTATGCAGAAATTGGTTTTGACTAATCAATTCAGACGTTCTTTAGATAGCAATTTTAAGAGAAAGCTTCATAGGTTTCTGTTTGCTGGGAAAGCATGTTATAGGTATATAAACTGAACGGTTGTTATTCATCCACCTACTACATGGTGGGTGGAAGAGGAGATGTATGCTAGACAAGCTTGATATCAAGGTTAAAAGTTAAGATTCACACTCGCACTGAGTCTTGATCTGGAGGTTAAAAGTTAAGATTCACACTCGCTGAGTCTTGTCACTCAGCTTCGTCTATGTCAAGATGCCAATGTGAATGTGTTCTTTTGATTTGCTTGTTTGTCGCTCCACTCTTGAGGTAAGGCACTTCAAAATAGAGCTTGCTGTATTGTCTTTTTAACACTGTTAGTGCGGTTTTACAGTATAATAATAACAGAGGAAGGACATCAGTTCTTTGTCCTTCAAAACGGAGAGAGAGAGTTTTCAAGGCAGAGCTGTGGGAAAAAAAGCTTAAAGAATGTCTTTTTTTTCCCTATCAAAGTAAAACTAACAAAAACTAAAGGTCTCATCCTGTGAGTCTTTACATAACACACACTTCAGTTCAGTGTGACATGAGATGATGTATTAAAGAGATAATTCACCCAAAACTGAAAATTCTGTTATCATTTATTCACTCTTCGCTTGTCCTGTTTGAGTGTCTTTTCTTCGGTTGAACACAAAGGTAGTTGAAAAAGGAAGTTTGAGACATGTTGAGGAGAGAAGTATTACCACAGTGCTTGTTTTTCCTACTATGATAGTCATTGGATACAGATTTCCAACATTTTTCAAAATATCACCTTCGTGTTCAACCGGAAAAAAAAAAACCCACTCAAAAAGGTGAATGGCGAGTACATTTTTATTTTTGGGTAGGCTATCCTTTTAATCAACTGCTCCCACATCCTTTATGTGCAACACATGCTCATTGTGAATACGTAGCCCCTTATACATTTCTGGAGAGGGTGAATTATGTAGGCAGAGGTACATATGGCTGCATTTCGTCTTTAAAATAAACGCTATGGGCTGGTATGTCGCCACAGATTGTTTCTTTTTGCGCTACTGGTTGACCACTTACCTTCGTGTAGACGACTTTTCAGCTGTTACCAGTTTGCCCAGTGGCTAGCCACATACGGCTGAGGATTTGACTCAACGGCGACGACAGGGTTCAGGTCCAGCGAAGAACGGTTCCAGAAAGCAGATAAAATAAAAGCAAAAGGTAAAAAATAAAATAAACAAGTAAATAACAGGGTGAGAATGGGGTAAGATCTGAAAAACGTTGTAAAAATCAGGCGGGGGCGGGCGCTGGTCAATTGGTGCTATTATTGGTTGGGTTTAGGGAAGGGGCGCTGGTCAATCGGTGCTTTTGAAAACACTATCAGTTGGGTTTAGGAAAGGGGATGGGCGCTGGTCAATCGGTACTTTTGAAAACCCTACCGGTTGGGTTTAAGGAAGGGGGTAGGCGATGGTCAATCGGTGTTTTTGATAACACTATCGGTTGGGTTTAGGGAAGGGGATGGGTGCTGGTCAGTCGGTGCTATTGAAAACACTATCAGTTGGGTTTGGGAAAGTGGATGGGCACTGGTCAATTAGTGCTTTTTAAAACACTATAGGTTGGGTTTAGGGAACGGGATGGGTGCTGGTCAGTCGGTGCTTTTGAAAACACTATCAGTTGGGTTTAAGAAAGCAGATAGGCGCTGGTCAATTTGTGCTTTTTAAAACACTATTGGTTGGGTTTAGGGAAGGGGGTTTTCAGTGGTCTATCTGTGCGTTTGAAAACACCAATGGTTGGGTTTAGGGAAGGGGTTGGGCACTGGTCAATCTGTGCTTTTGAAAACACTGTCGGTTGGGTTTAGGGAAGGGGTGGGCGCTGGTCTATCTGTACTTTTGAAAACACTATTGGTTGGGTTTAGGGAAGGGGTTGGGCGCTGGTCAATCTGTGCTATTGAAAACACTATCAGTTGGGTTTGGGAAAGTGGATGGGCACTGGTCAATCTGTGCTTTTGAAAACACTGTCGGTTGGGTTTAGGGAAGGGGTGGGCGCTGGTCTATCTGTACTTTTGAAAACACTATTGGTTGGGTTTAGGGAAGGGGTTGGGCACTGGTCAATCGGTGCTTTTGAAAACACTATCGGTTGGGTTTAGGGAAGGGGATGGGCGCTGGTCAATCTGTGCTTTTGAAAACACTGTCGGTTGGGTTTAGGGAAGGGGTGGGCGCTGGTCTATCTGTACTTTTACAGTGTAGACCAGCGGTGTTAGTTGAATGGTACTCGCAAGAGCAATATGAGATCTGAAAAAGAATCTGGCGCATTCACAAAAGAAAAACTGCACAAAAAATGTACAGTTTTACTCTCTCCAGAAATGTGTACTGAGGACCGTGTCTATAATGAGCTTGGGTTGTTTATGTTCTACAAGATTTGTTTCTTTTCCAGACAAGAAGACCTCCTATTGATGACCTCTTCACTGACCTGTGTGATGGCCGACGTCTTCTTGAACTTCTGGAGGTTCTGGTTGGCCATGAAATAGTGGGTTATTCTTTGAATTGAAACACTAATATTAAAAAATAATCTTTTAAAAGTATAGTTCAGCACTGAAGGACATGTTTTGTCATTATTTGCTTGTATACTCAAAATGGGGCATTTGGAGAATAGTCATAATGGTATACACTTTCGGTGCAATTACAATGAGTGCAAAATAAGGCTTTTAAGTTTCAAGATGGGTTCATTATCATCAGAAATGGTCGATGCATCTTGTGTAATTTATTTAAAAGTCTTGGGAAGTAATATGATGTATTTGACCAGGAGTTTAATCTTTTAAGTCTTAATATTTAAAAGCTCATTCACATTAAGAATGATTACATTACATAAATAATTTAGAAGACGCTTTTATCCAAAGTAGCTTTCAAATGATGACAACATACACCATCAATGCTGCAAAATAACTGCATGTAAATACTATGATAATTCACAAAGACTATATTTTTTAGGTTGGACAAGTAAACAATGACTGAACATTAATTTACCCTTATTGGGCTCTGCTGTAATATGCTTATATTCTGAGAGACTTCCATCATTCCATTTTGTAACAAGAAAAAATAAATACCCAAGGTTTCAAAGCATTTGGACAAGGATGAGTGCATAAATGGTTGAATTCATTTGCAATGGATGCTCAAAGTTCATTTCTGATATATTCCCCATTTGCAGGTTAAAGAACGTGGCTTCACTCGAGTGCACTCCCTTAACAATGTTAACAGGGCCCTGCAGATCCTTCAGAAGAACAATGTGAGTTAATTGGTTCAGCTGGCTGTTTTACTATTCACAGCTTCTGAAATTTCAATGTTTCGGTTGAGCTTTTTTTAATAAATTCAAGACAAAATTATGCTGAAGCACAATTTTTACAGCTTGATAAGGTAATGACACTTATCCATTTCTCTGGCTTAAAAAATGTCTCTGCATGATAAAATGGAGTGAAACATTGAGACAGCTTGAAAACAGACAAACAAAAATCTAATTACAATGTCTGGTTGAAGTTGTTTTCAGCAATTTTTCAAAGTGTTGATAAATAAAACAGTGATGCGACTGAAATATTTAGTTCTTAAAGGGCCCATGACATGGATTTTTAATTATTGTTATACTATTATAGTTTTTAAATACTAAAACATATATAAATGCAGAAAAACAATTACTTTCAACCCTCATCCTGACCCTTTTTGTGAAAAAAACCCTGATTTTAAGGGGTGAGTTATTTAAAGGTATCATAGCATATGTATACCTAGGCATAGCTGAATAATAAAAGATGAATGCATTGAAATGACAACTTGTGAGCCTCAAACACTATCGTTTCATCATTTTTGTGTAAATCCTGTGTGTAATTTCTGGTGTAAGACAGGAAAATTGCAACAGAAACAGGCTCAGATGATCCATATGCTATCATTAACATGCAAGCCCCAGGCTATGTTTGATTGGCTACTATATTTCCTAGTGAGACTCCAGCAATGATATTTCCCCCCTTTTTTCTATGTGGGACTCTTATTTTGAAAATAGGAGAACCAGGGAGACTAAAAAGGAGCAGTTTTGTGAACCAGGCAACCATGCATGTCCACAGTGTTCACAGCACATCAGAAAGCAAAATGCAGGATATACAGATTATACATTTATTCAGTGCCACCCCCAAAATGTATATTGGTCTTTTTAAATGTAACTTTTTTTAAGTTTAACGTGTATATTGTTATATATGCTGTGCAAATACATGTAAACCGCTGACGATAAGTGTTTAATGCATGTATTGTGTCACATCACTCAGCTTTTACTGTGATTTACCTTCAGTGAATGGATGCCAGTAAACTTTATAAATCCTATGTGTTAATGCAAAGATTAGAGCGTTAGCCCATGTACACTAGCTGTGGAGCCTCAGAGTAGACCTCATAAATATTCATGACCATTCCAAATAAAGTCAAAACTGAGGTTTTCATAATAATTCCTGTGGTTATAAATAAGCATATACTTTTTTGTTCTTACCTAAGCCACATACCTACTATGTAGATAATAACAGGGAACAGTTTAGCATATTGAATCAATACACTCTACGGTAGTGGTCTCCAACCTTTTTATCACCACAGACCGGTCAAGCCTTGACAATTTTACCATGGCCCTGTGGGCGGGTTGCTGGGTGACCATCAACCTAGGGGGACAAGTTGACAAAACATTGCTGCAACTCTGATACAAGAATTATTTATGGAGAAAATTAAAATCACTTCAGTGTTTAGGTGTTCTGAGATATTTATTTTACCAAAATGTGCATATTCCATACAAAGTGTGAAGCTAATCGTCTTGCGGCATTCTGAAAAATGTTGATGTTTTCAACTGTGTGCGCCTGTATGTAAGGCGCAAGCGTGTCGTTTTCAATATGCACGCACCTCCATTGTAAATAACAAACTGGAAAAGACACAATATGTGAACGACCGTCATTTGCAATCTCCAGCAGTTGATCTTTTTCTTGCACAGACATGCTGGATTCACCTGATTTGTTGACAAATGGGTTGCGGATCCATTTCTTGGCAGTTCATGGGTCATTTGTTGAACCTTTTCCTTGTTGCAAAGTAACTTTCTAAAGACGCCTGTTTCTTACTCATTTTACAGCTTGAGTGTTAAATTTTGATGCTTAAATGACTGAAATGTAATCAAGAGAATACGATCATTTTTCAAAATAAAAGATCGTTCAGACTCAGATAACAAATAAAACGGAAATAATGAATGATTTTTTGTGCGGCCCAGTACCAATTAATCCATGGACCGATAACAGGGGTTGTGGACCATTACTTTATGGCACCTTTAAACGGTTTTGTTTACATTTTAATTTAAAATAAAATCAAAGCATTATGACATTATTAGCTTACATATTTGATGCAGACGCTGTCAGGATGAATTCATTGGACTACTTAGTCTTTCAGCTAAATTTATCTTTGATCGCTCCCTTACACTATGTTTAGCTTTTAAAACAGTCTGTAAATATGTAATGCTCTAAAATGATCCATGACCCGGATAAAAATAAACCATCCACTTGTTCTTGATGCTTTAATCCCCTTCAAGTCTGTACAGAGACACAAATGATCTGTTTAAAGCAGACAAATCAAAGCGAAAGTTTTTTCGGTTTGTTTTGCTTGTCAGCAGACTCAGTGGACATAGCCTGTGCTGCCTGTACCCCTATGACATCACATGCCACTTCATTGACAATCCAGTCATTTTTACAGCTTGATTAGATAAATGCTTTTATTTCATAACTAGGAGGATGATTTAAGAGTTGAAACTTGTACAGTGATTTAATAGAACAAAGACCTCTTATAGGTCATAAGATCAAATCAACTTTAATTTCACATGTCACGTCCCCTTTTATGTGTATAAAGTTAACATCAAATCAGAATCACTATCCTATTATGCAAAAATCAAGGCTCTTACATTGACGTCAACTGCATTTGCAGGTTGATCTGGTGAACATTGGAGGAGCTGACATTGTAGATGGGAATCATAAACTGACCCTGGGGCTCATCTGGAGCATCATTCTCCACTGGCAGGTATGAGAGTTCAATACAGTGAAATCACACCCACAATCTCTGTGGTTCGCTTTCAAGGACAGCAACACACTAAAGGACCTTTATGATCCACTGTGTTGATCTATCAAAGATTTTATATGTAGCACATTTGCGGTGGACTGTCATGTGCTTATCTGTACAGGAACTCGTTTCCTCTATGCTTCTTTCTCCGCATCTGATAAGATGGCCCTACTGTGGTTTATGTACAGAGTTATTGATGTCCTCTTCTTTCATCTTATGTTAGCGATGGTTACAGCAATAGGGGCTTTTAAGTCTCAGCAGCATTTCAGTATTCTGATTCCAAAAATTCTGTCTATTAAAAATTCAGCATCACAAGACTGACTGATTTATATATATTTACTGTGGTGCTGTCTCATCACCATAAAGAATGCATTAGTTCTTGTTCTGGAAGTATTTTTCTCATTCATTTTTTTCCCTGTATGTTTTTTTTAAGTCTTAAAGCATTATAAGTAGTTCTGAGGTGAATCACAACATGACAATCTTTGATTTGAAGCAAAGAACTATATGAAAATCCAGCAAAAATATTAAGTATGAATTTAATGAAGGACAGAACTACGGCACACTAAAGCATTGTGAACTGCATAATCAATAAAATAAATGGAGAAATGTAAAACTGCTACAAAATAAATACATAAATATAAAAAGAACATAAAATCAATTTTCACAAGTCTGTCCTTAAAGGTTTATTATTACAGCTTATTTTTTTCCTTTATGGAGAAAATGAATAGGCTTATTTATTTTATTCACATACTACCATGAAATGTACGTCATGCTTCTGGGAATTTCAAAAATTACCATTGTGCTATAAAGGTGGGTGTTCATTAGCAAGGTAATACCATGAAATCTTCTATATAGATCAGAAGCTGCATCCCAAATGGCACACTATGCAATATGTACTTATGCACTTACACACTCAACAGCATAGTATATGTATGTAGTGTCGTCCCAAATGTAACACTGTTTTTTTACTAAGTGGAAATTCCAAACCGTTTAACGGTTGCCAAATTAGTGAAATAAATTACTAAAGTACCAAATAATACCTGCCACAAGTATAACCGCATTCACCATCGGGAGGCGCTATAATCACTCTCGTAGGAGAATTTTGCTTTCACAATCCAAAATAAATAAATTTATCCAACATGTGCGCCCGGCTACGTGAGTAAAGCAGCGGTTGTTGAGTGCGTGAAGTGCCCATCATTCCACACTCTATTTTACCGGTTGAATGAGTGTATCATCCGGTAATTTAAGTGCACTTATTATTTTTTGAGTTTTCAGTGTGAACACACTACTTACACTATTTAAACTACAAAATGGCGTAGAATAGTGCATAAGTATGCGATTTGGGACGCACCTAGTGTTTCTAAACAACGTTCCTGGAGCACCAGCTCTGCACATTTTCCACATCTCTTTTAACAAACACACCTGATTCAGATCATCAGCTCAGTAGCAGAGACTGAAAGACGTGTAATGGGCGTGACAGGCAAAGGAGACATCAAAAACATGCAGTGTTGGTGGTCCTCTAGGACTGTGGTTGAGGAACACTGATATAGAACACAAATAAATCAATGCTGTTTATTTTAATGAATGTCTTGTTCATTTAACAATCCAGAACAATCATTGTAAAAGTAGTGTAAAAGTAATCATGTTAGAATGATTTCTGAAGGATCATGTGTCTGGAGTCAATTCATCTTTGCTCTGTCACATGAACAATTTACATTTTCAAATTCCTCAAATATAAGTGATTTTAAACTGTGACATTATTTAACAGTATTTCTGTGTTTGTTGTATTATTAAACATATCAGTTCATCTTTGGCGAATATATAAGATATAACTTATATTATGTAAGATATACAGACCCTAAACAAGCTATAGACATATTCATCTAATACTATACTATAATTTTTTAGGTTATGAATGTTATAACAGACATACCATGGTAGAAACAAATAGAAACATAGTATTTCTTTGCCACATGTTTATGTCTCACACACTCAAAATAAATACTTTTGCTGCTTGTTCAAACTGCTTATTAAAAGTGAGTTGAAACAACACAATTCTTAAGGTTTTTTTGGGGATAACTTAATTGCTTCATGTTCAGTCCACTTAAATATTTAAAAAACGATTAAGTTAACTTAATTTCTGTTGGGACAAAATAAAGAAATAGTGTGGAACCCAGTATGTTTTACAGTGCACACAGTAAAAAAATTCTTGCTGCCCTAATTTTATAAAAAAAAAATTGTTAAATCAAATGAACTTTTATAGTTCTCTCAGCAAGCTGACAATAAATTAAGTTAAACTTTGTATAACTTAAAAGCTTTAGTTGTAACCTTATTAACCTAATAAATAAAAATATTTGTTGTCATTGAAAAAAGTACAAAAGCACGCACAACACTCTTAATGGGTGCTCAGCCAAACAGCAAAAAGTGCAAAAATATATAAACAAGGCACCAAAAGCTCCAAAGGCTCCAAAAACACCAAAGCTCCAAAAATATCCAGATCACACGGTCTCATACATTATCTCGCAACAAAAAATAGAAAAAAATACACATTAGTTACATATTTTTAACTTATTTTTTGTGAAATAATGTATGAGATTATGTGATCTGGAAGTGTATAAAAGAGCAACATGCTGTGATGAATAATGTCCAATGAAGAGCCAGTGTGCTCGAAACGTTACACGCATTGTGTCAGCCTTTTTAATTTATTAAGTTTGTTTTTTTATAAACTAACTTCGAGTGGATCACGTGCTTATGATTTAACACGACTGGTACTGCATCAGCTCCGTATATTGCACCAATCAGATGAATACAGACACACTATAAATAACCAGAGTTTTTCACTCCAGTCATCTTCGTCTTGAAGAATCCCCCCTTCCACCGCTACTTCTCCCCTTTATCTTATAGGGTGGCACGGCGACCCAGTGGTTAGCACTGGCGCCTCACTGCAAGAATACCGCTAGTCTGGCCCTTCGCAAATTTCTGTGCAAATTTTGCATGTTATCCCTTTGTTCGCGTGGGTTTTTCCTGGTTTCCTCCCACCGTTCAAAGAAATACACCATAAGTATATTGACTACTCCAAAACATCATCTTAAGAGAACTCTTAGCCAGATATATCTCCGCACGATCACAAGCAGCGGAGTTCTCGAGACCTACCTGAGCTCAAACTCCCCTCTCGCCCTTTAAAGGGGCTTGAGGATATTGAGGGCTTAAGGATATTCTGAGCTCAGGGCTCTCTCCCCGGACAGCATGCCAAATACACTTTATTATTAATCATCAGCTAAGTGTTGTAAGGGCCCATCTATTTTTCCTATGACGGAACTAACAGCATGGGTGAAGGTTAAATGCATGTAAGCCTTTTAGCACATGTGAAAAGAAATATTTTTATTCATTAAGATTTATTTTAATTTGTTTCCAACTCCGAATTTTAATCTGACTCCAATTCATAATAATTTTAGATTTATCTAATTCAAGCTGATTACCTTATAGGTTGTGATTCGGTCTAATTTAGATTGATTAACCTAATAAATCCTTATTCTCAAGTAATGGTTCATCATTTACCCGAAGTCGCTTAGAGTCAGTATGCTGGCCAGTTACATCTGCTCACGGACACAACCTCGCCAGTTCCGATTCTTAGCCGATAAGCTAATTTCCTTTAAATAATAATAGGCCGCCCCATGCTTGCACATATTTAAAGAAAAGTTTAATTTAGCTTAGTCAAAGAATATAACTGAAAGCTACTTCCTTTAAGCAATAATTGGCCGCCCCATGCTTGCACATATTTAAAGAAAGTTGTATTTAGCCCCCTAATTTATATTATACTAAGTCAGTGATTGTCAGAAATCATCAGGTCTCTAATGCTGTGCCCAAGCTCCATCCATTGATCCTGAATGTATGACAAATCCTGGTCGTAAGCTGCGGAAACATCAGCCTAAACAATCTACTAGATTTAAATGATTTCAGGAGATATTAGAGTTAAACAAGAATTTTACATTTATTTGTCAGGCAAAGATTTTCCATTCCAATTCACATAACTAAACAAAATAAGCCAATCAAGATTGTACAACATCAATTATTCGAAGATACATTTAAGTTAGAGATTAATACCTGACCGTGTAGAAATACATTGCAGCATATAAGTCCTGATGCAGAGCTCAGAGACTCACAAACTGCAATGGGGTATCCTGCCTACAGAATCCCACAGACACTTCTGCACCCTTTGCCTAAATACTCAAATCGTCATAAATTCAAGACAATAAAAGCGTCACCAAGCCTCTTGCCTGGTCATGAGTTGATGTAAAGACAATTTTCCCTGGAGTGGAGCATCTAGCAAAGATCTTATCAAAGAAATTAAGACCACTTTACCAATCACACAGAGACATTTAAAATGACACTAAGCATGACAAGTTAAAATTCACAAATACTGCAAATATACATCTTATATCATTTCACCATAGAAGCTTGAAATCTGGTCATTCCTGAGTAACCTTTTTAATGACCCAGGCCGTATAACTGGGGAGGGTAAGAGGGCCTGAGGATAGGTGATGGGTCAACTGTCCAGATGGCTTTCTCGAGATCCTCTCTGAAGATTATAAAGTTTATTGTTTTACAGCATGTTAGTTCTCGTGGTCTGATCTTTACAGAATTTCACAGCAGTTTTCAGACAGTAAACTCCAGGACAAAGAGGGGGGGCTCAGGATGCATGATCGAGACAACCCGAACAACTGGTTTCCTAGCTGATCTTCTTCTCAGATTAGAAAGTTTATTGTTTTAGTGCTTGACCATTCTCGTGGTCTTGTCTCGTGTGGAGCTCCATAACCGTTTTCAGGGTTTAATATTATAGAGAGATATAGCCATCCTTACAGATTTCCTCCCCTGGTCCCTTGGAGCAATTCTGAGCAGTCTCTCAAGGGGCCACAAGATCATAGTTTTTGGATGGCTTTGGCGAGCGTTGGTGTTGATTGTAGAAACAATGTCATCACCTGAAATCACAACATTAAAAGCAGCTTCAACATTAAGATGGAGTTATATCGCTGAACCCCACAGTCTTTTTAGTTGTAAGCATGCTGTGTTGAGCTTGGGCTCAAGTGGCTGCTCAGGCATTTTTGCCATCCGCTTCGTTGTATTTGTGTCCATCTGTGGTGGTATTCAGTCTATAGGATGACAAAGTTCAGTGCATTGATCAAACAAATTGCAAATCTCATTGCACTTTGAGAAACATTCATGTGCATTAGATCCTCCCCAGGTCATTATCAGTTCCACTGGAAAGACCTTTGTCAGCGTCAGACATAAGGTGAGGTTCACAGGGCAATTCATATATTTACAGGTTAAGGACCAACGTCACTGATGATGCTCCACTTTATGTGAGACAGCTGAATGACCATGCAATAGTTGAATATCAATGAGCTTTGCATCACTGTAGAATGGGTAAACACAAAACATAATAACCATGTTCAAAGTGTGAGAGGTAAATAAGGTCTTAATAAGTCCTAAATTTAGTGGTAGTAAATTCCCAGATGCTTCACTTCCAAAATATTTGATAAGAGTAATTTAAAGGAAAGGTGGAAAAGCCAATATAACCAGTATTTTTACTAGTGGTATGCATAATAAAAAATATAACATCAATAAGAAAAATACACAATTTCACAATTACAATCATAAAATTGTCTATATAAATGGTTCAATTGAAAAAACATTAATGCAGACCTAAGGTTTGACTAAATCAACAAGAGAATGAAAATTCAAACAAAGTAAGATTTAAAATCTTCAGGTTATTTTTTCTCATTCTTTGTGTATCTGATGTACAGGCTAAAGTCACATTCAACAATGCAGGTTTAATTTAGAATTTTGTTAAATTGCTAGTGCCTGCATTTTTAGATTTTAGTTGTTCTTATCAATTTTGAGTTTTCAAAAGTCACTGTTGGAAAATAGTGGGCCCTACTATTTTGCAACAGGGCTAATGAATAAACATGAATGAATTGAACATCTAAATAGACTAGTAGTCTCATTTAGATTTTGCTAATTCACAAGTGAAATAGTTTGTTATGTGACTGTAGCCATGCATAAGTCTTCTGTACATTACTATATCAATACACAGCAATTTGAAAAAACCACAGAGTTGCAAAATTGTTTACCACAATTGATATTTAAGTAATATTTCCACATTGTCCTATATGTATGAAGTGAATAATGTATGATAGATTTGAATGATGTAAATAATTTTAACCTGGATAGTCGACATATACCAGTTAAAAATACTTAGGTTGCAGTAATGAATGTATGTTGTGTGTGTTTGTGTGCATGAGATGGGTAAGGTTTAGTTATAATTTGTGTTGCAAAATTTAGATCCAGCACTACACTGGGAGGCCATGTAGACAGGCAGTGTTAGTGTATTTATTGGGTATGATTGGCCTCTTTAAGTACCTTTATAACCCATCTTATGTCAAGCTGTGTGTCCTGTCTGAATACAGGCAGGTTTGGGCAGACGCCAACCTGAATGGTAAAATATGCAGAGAGAAAAAACACAGTTTTATCTGAGCCTTTACACAAATTATATTAAAATAGATAGTACTACTTTAATTTCCCATTTATAGTCTTAGCTAGACATGTTTTATAATTGGCATCAACTTACATACAATTAGAATTTAATTTGTGTTGGTTTACAAAGACATCTTATTATCATAATTATGTTTTTGCAAAGCAAAAGGTCAGATCAACTGAGCATTGATGGTCAAATTTGAGCATATTCTTTTAAATTTCTTTAGCTTTTGAACTTTCAGTCTGCCATAATGTGAGTTTTATAACGCTCAGATCTACTGAGGTAATTTCTGTTCTCACTGGTCAGATCTGCGTTTGAAGCATCAGTTCATCAATTTGGACGCTGTGCTTTTTATTTAGCAATGAAAATTTAAAAATGCTGATCAAAATTTTTCCCCATTTACATCTCTGTACTTTGTATAGAACTTTCTGCCAGTTATATTGCACACAACTTTGATTGCATGTCCAAATAAATCAATCTACTGGTTAGATTTAATACTAGATGGCTAGCCCAGAGAGGGATACTTTAGTTTAAGAATACTTTTCCCAAAGAGTTTCAAGAGAAAGGAGAGATTTGTACCTTTCCTTGTCTCTTAGTTACAACTTTTAAAGCCATTGCTATTGGGTTGTTTCTACTGGGAGTATTTTCATTCCAATCAGATCGATTATTTTAGTTGATAATTTTTGGACATGTCAATTTCTCTCATCACAGATTTTTGCATTATTAGAAGATAAAGAAATTCCTTCTTATTAATTTGATTATTTTTCCTTTCCGTTTCCTCTCTTAGCTACTTACTGTTTTCCATCTTTAACTATCTGCTGACTTCTTTTTAATGTTTTAACATTAAGAAAGATCCTCATTTTCTTGCTACATGCATTTACTCTCATTTTCACACCTGCTTTGTCCATTTTACACCCTTCAATTTTCTTTTCCTTCCTAAATCATGCTGAATCTTAATGAGATTGGACGCCATTATTGGCTGTGATAATATACAATATCATAATGTTCTTACGATATAAATCATATTACCTTAACATAGTATACATTTTAAAATCATTTTATTACTGGTCTCTGGAGTGGCTGTTTAGTAATTTGTCTAGGATGACTGATTATCATCTTATTGATCTTTTGGAATGTCACCTTTTGATTTGGCTCTTTGCTACAGTTGTTCGTACATGTTCACTATCAGTGCAGGATCAAGTCACACTGGAAGCCAGTCGTAAACTTTATTGCCTGGACATTTAGTGAATTGCAAGCACATCTCCAAGTCAATCATTGCTCGGTTTAAAGAATTTTGTGGGTTAGTCACAATTTTCTTATTTTGAGCTTAGTTGTTATTAGGTGAGCTTTCTTTTGTAAATCTTTCTTCATATGTGAATGTTTGAAAGTTTGGCACGCAAGGGCAAATGCAGAATACACATCTTGTAGATGTATGATCTTATCATGTCCAGTGTGGGGTGTAATTAGTTACAAAGTAAATAGTCACTGCAATTTAAAATTACCTTTTCGCAAAGAATCAAGTGAGAGATTATTTCTCATTCTTAGGTAGCTTAATTACAGTGACTTATAATGTACTTGCCTTAAATGCTATATAAAACTTTAATGGTTCTATATAACTCAATTCCGATAAGTAGGGTGGTACCTATCTCAAACAATAGAATGTGAATTTATGAAATATAGTGTCATTTATTTGAAACATATTGTCTTTTTCTCAAAACAATACAAAAATTCCTGATTGCTTATTTTCTATTGCCCATGCAATTTATGTGGAATTTTAGTCTTTAGTCAAGTAATCAAATTACTTATCAAGTAACCGAGTTACTTTTCAGGCAAAGCCATTGGAAACATAAATTAACTACAACTTTAGTGATGTAATTAATAATTTGTTTCTTTTGTCTTTAAAGTAACACTCCCAACACTGACCATGTCCTTATCTGCCTTACAGCTTTGAACCTCATAATAGTGTAATAATTTAACTATTTAGACAGAGTCTTAAACAGCATTTAAAAAACTATTTTCAGTGTTTTTATATATCTCTTGGAAGACTTTCATTACATTTAATACAAAGATTACAATAAGAATTTCCAATTAATCTAATTACAAATTTCAAAATTCTTAAAATATAAATGCTGCTTGTTTGCAGTGTTGCAAAGTTATTGTAACTTGCGCAATAAGCAACCCTTAGTGGAAACAGTTATATTCAGAATTTAGATTTTCATTTGCCGCTCTCTGTTAAGTACCAGAATAAAATTTGGATGATGTTATTCCATCTTAAAATTTAATCTCTGGAAGAGATTTTGAGAATTTTGGGTTTAGAGCTTTCATTCTTCTCCCACTCTGCTGCTATTATGTCCCTGACGAACAATGTGGTTTTGTCTAATTCTTAAGCCCAACCAGATTTTTACGGTCTCTGGTCTATCCTTTTTTGAGTATTCCGACTCATTCTACAAAATGTGTCTATATAAGATGCATTTATCTTTCCCTCAACACTTTAAAAGGCAAAATAATTGACTTACCTCAACAGTTGAAAGAAGAAGAAGAGAAACTCGAACCTCTTTTTTCGGAGCATTTCTTTTGAATCTTGCGCTGAAAGACATCACTCGCCTGAAACTTTATGGGAGATCACTAGGGTCTGTCACCAATTGTAAGGGCCCATCTATTTTTCCTATGACGGAACTAACAGCATGGGTGAAGGTTAAATGCATGTAAGCCTTTTAGCACATGTGAAAAGAAATATTTTTATTCATTAAGATTTATTTTAATTTGTTTCCAACTCCGAATTTTAATCTGACTCCAATTCATAATAATTTTAGATTTATCTAATTCAAGCTGATTACCTTATAGGTTGTGATTCGGTCTAATTTAGATTGATTAACCTAATAAATCCTTATTCTCAAGTAATGGTTCATCATTTACCCGAAGTCGCTTAGAGTCAGTATGCTGGCCAGTTACATCTGCTCACGGACACAACCTCGCCAGTTCCGATTCTTAGCCGATAAGCTAATTTCCTTTAAATAATAATAGGCCGCCCCATGCTTGCACATATTTAAAGAAAAGTTTAATTTAGCTTAGTCAAAGAATATAACTGAAAGCTACTTCCTTTAAGCAATAATTGGCCGCCCCATGCTTGCACATATTTAAAGAAAGTTGTATTTAGCCCCCTAATTTATATTATACTAAGTCAGTGATTGTCAGAAATCATCAGGTCTCTAATGCTGTGCCCATGCTCCATCCATTGATCCTGAATGTATGACAAATCCTGGTCGTAAGCTGCGGAAACATCAGCCTAAACAATCTACTAGATTTAAATGATTTCAGGAGATATTAGAGTTAAACAAGAATTTTACATTTATTTGTCAGGCAAAGATTTTCCATTCCAATTCACATAACTAAACAAAATAAGCCAATCAAGATTGTACAACATCAATTATTCGAAGATACATTTAAGTTAGAGATTAATACCTGACCGTGTAGAAATACATTGCAGCATATAAGTCCTGATGCAGAGCTCAGAGACTCACAAACTGCAATGGGGTATCCTGCCTACAGAATCCCACAGACACTTCTGCACCCTTTGCCTAAATACTCAAATCGTCATAAATTCAAGACAATAAAAGCGTCACCAAGCCTCTTGCCTGGTCATGAGTTGATGTAAAGACAATTTTCCCTGGAGTGGAGCATCTAGCAAAGATCTTATCAAAGAAATTAAGACCACTTTACCAATCACACAGAGACATTTAAAATGACACTAAGCATGACAAGTTAAAATTCACAAATACTGCAAATATACATCTTATATCATTTCACCATAGAAGCTTGAAATCTGGTCATTCCTGAGTAACCTTTTTAATGACCCAGGCCGTATAACTGGGGAGGGTAAGAGGGCCTGAGGATAGGTGATGGGTCAACTGTCCAGATGGCTTTCTCGAGATCCTCTCTGAAGATTATAAAGTTTATTGTTTTACAGCATGTTAGTTCTCGTGGTCTGATCTTTACAGAATTTCACAGCAGTTTTCAGACAGTAAACTCCAGGACAAAGAGGGGGGGCTCAGGATGCATGATCGAGACAACCCGAACAACTGGTTTCCTAGCTGATCTTCTTCTCAGATTAGAAAGTTTATTGTTTTAGTGCTTGACCATTCTCGTGGTCTTGTCTCGTGTGGAGCTCCATAACCGTTTTCAGGGTTTAATATTATAGAGAGATATAGCCATCCTTACAGTGTGAACTCTTGAAATTGGTATTTTTAGAACTTTGGTGTTGCCGCCTTGTTGAATTCATTCATTTCATTTTATTTTCGGCTTAGTCACTTTATTAATCAGGGGTCGCCACAGCGGAATGAACCGCTAAACTCATCTAGCATTACGTGGCGGATGCCCTTCCAGCCGCAACCCAACACTGGGAAACATACCCATACACACTCCTTCACATACATACACTACGGCCAATTTAGTTTATTCAATTCACCTATAGTGCATGTGTTTGAACTGTGGGGGAAACCCATGCCAACACGGGGAGAACATGCAAACTCCACACTGAAATGCCAACTGGCCCAAACAGGACTAGAACCAGCAACCTTCTTAAGTTTAAGTTTTTTAATCAGAATTATTAGACCCCCTGTATATTTTTTTTCTACTCAATTTCTGTTTAACGGAAAGATTTATTAGACACAATTGTAAACATAATAGTTTTACTATCTAATTTCTAATAACTGATTTATTTTATCTTTGCCGTGATGACAGTAAATTGTATTTTACTAGATTATTTTTCGAGATACTAGTATTCAGCTTAAACTAGGTTAATTAGGTAAGGCATTGTATGTTCTGTAGACAATCTATAAACAATATTGCTTAAGAGGGCTAATAATCTTGACCTTAAAATGGTTTTAAAAAAATTAAAAACTGCTTTCATTCTAGCCGAAATAAAACAAAAAAGACTTTCTCCAGAAGAAATAATATTATAGGAGTTACCGTGAAAATTTCCTTGCTCTATTAAACACTATTTCGGAAATATTTGTAAAAGAATAAAAACAAGAGGACTAATCATTTTGACTTCAACTGTATGTACATCCTCTCCTTGGCCGCAGGTTAAGGATGTGATGAAAGATGTCATGGCGGACTTACAGCAGACCAACAGCGAAAAGATCCTGTTAAGCTGGGTCAGGCAGTCCCTCAAAAACTACCAAGACGTCAACGTGGTCAACTTCTCCAGCAGCTGGGCTGACGGTTTCGCTTTCAACGCTCTCATCCACAGCCACAGGTGCTCTCGCTTTCATTGAAAATCTCTGCTTTCGCTACTAATGAAACTCCAAATGAATGTTTTTATTCATTGGTCATAAACTGCATGGATGAACACTGGCCTAAAGCAGTATTTGAAGCCAAGTGTATGAGTTATTGTTTTTCCATTTTTCCCTGTTGTTCATTTGGGTAATGAGCCAGCTGTGTTTCGATCTGCTTTTAGCTATTTCAAGCTCGGAAAATAATTTAAGTTATTAACTATCCTATATTAATTATGTCTTTTTTTGCTTCTTTGGCAGGCCAGAGCTGTTTAGCTGGAGTGTGGTGGAGCAACAGGATAATGCTATTGAGAGACTGGATCATGCCTTCGGTGTTGCGGAGAAGAGTTTAGGCATCGACCGGCTGCTGGACCCCGAAGGTTTGACCTCCTCCCTTTTTTCTCCTTCTCCTTCACCATTAGCCTTTGAAGCTGTTCTGAGCGATACAGACAGGGCTGTTTTTTTGGACGAGAGGAAATGTCTTGTTACATCAACATCTAAAAGCCGAATTTCATCACATAATTTATGCCATGGGGGTTTAGCTCGTAGTTGAGCTTGTACCACTTATGACTTGGTCTCTGTGGACTTATCTAAAGGGAAGGGAAAAATTGTGATAGAGATGTAATATACGTATGATGTTTCTTTCCTGAAGAGAAGTCCATAGAGAGCATGTATATACTGGATAATTAAATGAAAGCTTTACACTAGTTTTCAAAAGTTTGGAGTTGGGTTTGACTTTTTGCTACTTTCTTTTAAAAACTCTCTTTGTTTATGTTAGTTTACAAATAATTATCAGTGATTTTTTTTTTTATTTGCAAATGTAAACAAAAACAACTTTGCACTTAGAAAAGTAGTTAATATTAAAGGTCACCTATAATGAAAATCAACTTTTTTTAAGCTGTTTGGACAGAACTGTGTGTAGGTATAGTGTGTTCACAGTCATATTGAAGTGATAGAAACACAAGTCTCTTTTTAAAATTTTCTGACATTAAAATAAGATCCAAATCCCATTGATTTAGAGACCCACCACAACGTGGCGTAGGAGTATGGTTTTCCCCGCTCACAGATGGATTGACAGACACCATGTTTCTATAATAACATGTATACACATTTCCACAGAACATTTTTTTGCAAATAAACTGGGATTAAAATAGCTGTTCCAACTCTCTGTGATTTTTATACATTTTACAAGCTTAAATCATTTTTAAAACGGAGCATGTTTGTAATAAATAAAGAAAAATCGCTATCTAATTCTTAACCATTTTAATCATCATGGCCGCATGGTATCAGTTAATGGTATTGTGTTTACTAATATAGTTTAAGTTTACCATGTTTTGAGAAAGACGGAACACTTTTTTTTTATATGAACCATGTTTACCACAAATTATTAGACTGCAAAACCGTTTTAAACACAATTAACAGGTGTTGGGTAAAAAAAGTTATATTTTACAACCTTACGATCTAGTCTATCCTAGTCTTTAAAAAAAAAAAAAAAAAAAAAAAAAAAAAATATATATATATATATATATATATATATATATATATATATATATATATATATATATATATATATATATATATATGCATCTATATGTGTGTATGTAACAAAACAAAAATGCAAAATAACATAACTCATGTATGTAACAGTATGTTATTTGTGCTCTTTTTAAAGATTAAGATAGGCTTAAGATCAAAACATATAACTTTTTTTACCCAACACTGCTATTATCAATATTGAAATGCTTCTTGAGCAGTAAATGTAAAGGAATGCAGCAGGCACACAACGTCATAAGATGTTAATAAAGGTTGGATTTAGGTCGTGACATCGGGTCACATTGGGAATTCATTGTCTAGCCAGTGTCTAAGGACAACTTTATTTTGACGTTCAATAACGACGTTGATATTTGGTTGATTTTAGGTTGAGTTGGAAAGTGACCAAATTCCAACATCGAGCCGACATCTTAAACCAGGGATGTCAAACTCAGTTCCTGGAGGGCCACAGCCCTGCACAGTTCAGTTCAAACTCTAATAAAACACACCTGATCAAACTAATTGAGTACTTCAGGCTTGTTTGAAACCTACAGGTAAGTGTGTTGGAGCAGGGTTGGAACTAAACTGTGCAGGGTTGCGACCCTCCAGGAATTTAGTTTGACATCCCTGTCTTAAACCAACATCATATTAACGTCAAATACTGACATTTATTCATCAGGTATGGCAACCAAAATCCAACGTCTAATAGACGGCATAGAGGTAACGTCCACACGACGTCAAGCTGTAACATCATTAGACGTTGATTTTAGGTTGGACGTTGACAGATATCTGATGTTGGGTTCTGACGTCAACACGATTTTCATTGTCAAACACAATGCAATGTCCCTACATTGACGTCCTGTGTCTGCTGGGATTGACACTGAAATGACAAAATGTATATCCTAAAATAAATAAATAAATAAATAAATATATATATATATATATATATATATATATATATATATATATATATATATATATATATATATATATATATATATATATATATATATATATATATATATATATATATATATATATATTTATTTATTTATTTATTTATTTATTTATTTATTTATTTATTTATTAAATGTAGATAAATGTATACAATTATAGCTTTACTATCTTTAATATTTACAACTATCTTTGATTTATTCTTCATCTAATCCTTCATTTAATTTAGAAATGTTGTCATTTGCATACATTTTTTTACATATTTATAAATAACAAAAATTCTAATTATGTTAAGTGTAATATTTAAATAATTCACTCATTTGCTGTGTGTGTATAAACATTTACATATTAAAATAAAATAATATACATATTCAAACAACAGTATCCATGCACTTTATATACACAGATTCTTTTAGTTGGAAAGCAAATGGTTGTCCTCTGCTTCTCACTTGAATCTAATTTCAGAAAGACCCTAATAATCTCTCCCGTGTTTACCATGCAATTAAGTCATTTCTTCTTTCCTCTTGGCAGATGTTGCTACAGTCCATCCAGATAAGAAATCCATCATCATGTACGTCACCTCCCTCTTCAAAGTGCTGCCCCATGGCGTGAGTTTGGAGGCCATCCAAGAGGTGGAGACCCTCCCTCGGGCCGCAGTGACCAAGGAGGAGCACGTCCTCTATCAAACCCAACAGCGATACTCCCAGCAGGTCAGACAAACACACACTCATAGACAAACACGCAGTGTGTGTAGCAATCATAATGCATTGGAGCCATTATCTCTGGCGCCACATACATCTACTATGAAAGCTTCTCTGGTTTCCAAAAGGCTTTCCGACGTTCTCAGGATGCACCTCTAGCTTGTCAACACACTTTGCCGGCCGACATTGAATTACGTTTTGTAATTTGTGATCTAATTTTGCCTCCCTGCATTCCAATGTCCTCATCGTCCTTCTCACTGCCGTCTCCAGCTCATCGCTCCGCTCTCCTCAATATTTCACCTCATCCATCTCTTTTGTTTTGCTTTTCTTCAACGTTTGTCTTTTGAATCTGTTCTAGATCACAGTCAGCGTGGCCCAGAGTCGCGTTCGCAGCCCGTCGCCCTCCTATAAGCCAAGATTTAAAAGCTATGCTTTCACTCAAGCTGCCTACGTCAAGACACCTGAACAGCAGAGGAAGTTCCTCATCGCACAGGTTTGTTTCTGTTGACTGCTCCACCATGTTGCCAAGCAGTGCAGCTGTGTCTATAACACCACCTCTAATAGATATCAGTGGTGCCACACTTTTACTGCCTTGGCAGACAATAAAATTGACAAAAAGTGCCATAGGTTTGCAGAGGAAGGGACATGAGGGAGGGATTTTCGGAAGACTTGTTGTTGAGTCTGGAAAGCATAGATACAGTGCATCCGGAAAGTATTCACAGCGCTTCATATTTTCCACATATTTTAATGTTCCAGCCTTATACCAAAATGGATTAAATTTATTTATTTCCTTAAAATTCTACACACAATACCCCATAAATAACAACGTGAAAGAAGATTTTTTTTTTTAAATTGTTGCAAATTTATTAAAAATAAAAAACCTGATAAATCACATGTACGTAAGTATTCACAGCCTTTGCTCAATACTTTGTTGATGCACCTTTGGCAGCAATTACAGCCTCAAGTCTTTTTGAATATGATGCCACAAGCTTGGCACACCTGTGTTTGGGAATTTTTGCTTATTCCTCTTTGCAGTACCTCTCAAGCTCTATAAGGGTAGATGGGAAGCAACGGTGTACGGCCATTTTCAGATCTCTCCAGAGATGTTAAATAGGATTTAGGTCTGGGCTCTGGCTGGGCCACTCAAGGACACCGAGTTGTTGTGAAGCCACTCCATTGATACTTTGGCAGTGTGCTTTGGGTCATTGTCCTGCTAGAAGATGAACTGTCGCCCCAGTCTGAGGTCAAGAGCACTCTGAAACAGGTTTTTTTATTCAGGATGTCTCTGTACAGTGCCTGCTTTTCTCCAAACATAATGCCTGGCATTCACTCCAAAGAGTTCAATTTTAGTCTCATCAGACCAGAAAATTTTGTTTCTTATGGTCTGAGAGTCCTTCAGATGCCTTTGGCAAATTCCAGGTAGGGAGTGGCTTCCATCTGGCCACTCTACCATACAGGCCTGATTGGTGGATTGTTGCACAGATGGTTGTCCTTCTGTAAGGCTCTGCTCTCTCCACAAAGGAACGCTGGAGCTCAGAAAGAGTGACCGGGTTATTGATGACCTCCCTGACTGAGGCCCTTCTCCCTCACTCCCTTCTCTCACTCAGCTTAGATGGCTGGCCAGCTCTAGGAAAAGTCCTGGTGGTTCCAAACATCTTCCACTTACGGATGATGGAGACCACTGTGCTCACTGTAACTTTCAGAGCAGCAGAATTTTTTCTGTAACCTTCCCCAGCCGTGTGCCTCGAGACAATCCTGTCTGGGAGGTCTACAGATAATTCCTTTGTCTTCATGCTTGGTTTGTGCTTTGACATGCATTGTCAACCCTGGGACCTTATATAGACAGGTGTATGCCTTTTCAAATCATGTCCAATCAGCTGAATTTACCACAGGTGAACTCCAATTAGCTGAAGTGCTGAAACATCTCAAGAATGATCAGTGGAAACAGAGTGTACCTGAGCTCAATTTAGAGCTTCACGGAATAGGCTGTGAATACTTATGTACATGTAATTTTTCAGATTTTTAATTTTTTTTAAATTTGAAACAATTTCAAAAAATCTGTTCACGTTGTCATTATGGGTTATTGTGTGTGGAATTTTGAGGAAATACATGAATTGAATCCATTTTGGAATAAGGCTGTAACTTAAAAATGTGGAAAAAGTGAAGCGCTATAAATACTTTCCAGCTGCACTGTATATGCATGTGTAATGTTGACATCTGGAAGTATCATTGATTTTTACTGAGCATCAACAATTAGCCATCAGTCCACTGTTCTTTTTAAATCGATAGAACATTCCTACATTTTTTTCCATTTTGAAGGCAATTTTTTTCAGGGTTAAAAAAAAAATTAATGCAAGTGGTGCTTGTCAGTGTTGTTGCTGTAAACAGCTTGCTGGCATCCAAACTTACCTTGCTCTCTGCCCTTTTACGGAGAAGGGTCTAGCTGGAGGCCGACTGCACGTGCACTCTCAGATATGCACTCTCAGACAGTATTGCATTTTACATTTGTACCTCCTCCAAACCCTACTGCTCACAGTGACATCATGTCTGAGAGTGCATGTGCAAGTGTACAGCCAGACACTATTGCTTTAATAGGAAGTTTAGCAGTAGTTTCTTATGCTAATTTGGGAAAAATGGCACGTGTTTTTAGAAAACATGAGATATCACCATTCTTAAGAACGCAGGTGCAAACAATTCTGCTGCTTAAAAACATGTGAAAACACATTGTTTTTAGGAAGTTTCTTAAGAACAAATTAATGAAAATATTTAAAAATATATTGATAAATTATGCCCATTGATCAAAACACAGATAGATTGAGTTCATCACTCCTAAAGCTCGCTCAGTCAAAAATCTCTTTGTGGGTTAGACATTTCGTTTGGTGATGTTAGGTAGCTTAAACTTAAGTAATGATTCTGTCAATTATCATTGCTTCTTCTTCACTTATTTTTGGATATAGTGGCTCTGTCCCATTTCAAAAGATACGAACTGTAATAATAGTTCTCTCATTGACAGAAAGTGCTACCTATAACAAAAAAAATTTAGCAAACAAATACTGTAAATTATATACTGTAAAGAGTACTGAAATATCGCCAGTGGCTTACTTTGTGGTTTCTGGTGTCTTCTGTGTATTTATTTGGAACATTGCTATAGTTTTCTGGGTAGTTGCTAGGTTGTTAGTCATCCCAAAGATATTTTGGTCACTAGGATATGACTCAAGTCTCTCTTTTCCTGTCTCATTTTCCGTGTCCCAAGCTGTGTCAAATGAAATTTCTAGGTTAAAGGTTATTTAGAAAGTAATAGCACAGTTCTTCTTGAAAGTCGTTGTGAATTGAGGTAGTATTGTTCGTAGCACAAATGGTTCAATAAACTATGCATTAAATGTTCTTTTTAAAATAGGATCAATAGTAATGCTTGCTTTAGTATTTACACCTAACCCTAGTGCTAAATCACAAGTCAGGCCCTCCACAATCTTCAAAATTTGATCTGAAACCACCCTGATGTTATCACGCAGCACATACAAGAGCAGAGGGTATTTCCCAAAGCAGGAAGAGAAAATTAGAAGGCTGACTTTTAAGATCACTCAGTTTTTAAAGGAACGCTGCACTTTTTTTCTGGAAATTGGCTCCTCTAGAGTCCTCTAGAGTTAAACAGTTGAGTTTTAGCATTTTTTAATCCATTCAGCTGATCTCTGAGTCCGGCGGAAGCAGTTTTATCTTAGCTTAGCATAGATCATTGAATCAGATTAGACTGTTAGCATCTCACTCAAAAAATTCCCAAAAAGTGTTTTGATATGATATTAAGCAGTGCTGTTGCCTAATTACATAACTGGAGACTATTTTTAGGTGTGTATAATATCATTGCGCCTGCTGCAGCCATGGTACAGCAGCAAAGTTCCTTAATTATTACGCCAGAATGAGAGTATAGTTCCTAGTTGGATCCACTTATAAAATAGCAACTTTTCATTTTTTATTGGTCTTACTACACGATGGAACTATAGAATAGTCAAGCTTTTTTGAGCTTTTTTGAGCAAAATGCTAATGGTCTAATCGAATTCAATGATTTATGCTAAGCTAAGCTAAAAGTAAGATCAGATATCAGCTGAATGGATTCAAAAAACAATTTAACTGTAGGGGAGTTGTAAAATTCAGCCCATTTCCAGTTTTTCTTTAAGGATGAATCAACCAACCTTATATTCTAGAGGGCTTTACCCATTAATAACCAACCATTCATTCAACCCCATTGTCAATGCACTCTTTAGGCAAATCTTGATTTAAAAACATATTGCTCAATATTTTGTATTGTTTTCAAATCCATGCTGTTGTCTCACCTATTTGTCTGGCGTCTATCTGCCTGCAGTCTCCAGACAAGGCCGATGAACTGCGACCGTCCCCCAGTCCCCTACCGCAGGGGCTAAATGAGCTGGAAAGCTACCAGAGTGCCCTGGAGGAGGTCCTGACCTGGCTGCTCTCTGCGGAGGACGGCCTGCAAGCACAGCCACCCATCTCTTCTTTTGTAGAAGAAGTCAAAGAGCAGTTTCACACTCATGAGGTATTTCACAGGTGATATTTTTCTTGCTTCGGGCTGCATTGTTTGTGCAAAAATTTCATTCTGACTTTTTGACTTTTCAGTGTAGCTTCGACACTAGGACAACGAATAGTTTGATTTGCGTACTTACTAGAACATTTCATTTCAGCTGGTAATTTTGAATTTTTGAATCAACTCATCAGAACATAAGAACACACTCCAAAACCTGAAATGAATGGGTCAGAGAAGGGAGACATCTAAAATATGTACTGTTGGTGTGCCTCGAGGAACAGAGTTGGGAAACACTGATTTAGTCATCTCAAATCCAGACTCTTTTTGAATTTAACTACAAGCTCCATACAATTAACAATCAATGAATAGAAGTCTCTGCTTGCCTTTTTTTCTTATAATTTATATTCCTTGGATATCTGTGATATCGTGCAACTTTAATGTCCTTGATGCCGCTTATGGATATCATATTCAGAGGAGCACATTAACATCAACTACATTTTGTACTGAAGGGATACCATTGCCTTGAAATTTCAACGAGTAAATTAAAGATATCAAGCTTTGCCTGCACTAACTGTACGTGATGGTAAATTACTATCTACAAGAATTAGTTAATTAGCAAATATTTACTGTATATTTAGTTTTATTTTAGACTATCTTTTGACTTAAGGGTCACCTATGATGAAAATCATCTTTTGTAAGCTGCTTGGACAGAACTGTGTGTAGGTATAGTGTGTCCAGTCATATTGGAGTGATATAAAACGAATAAACCTCTCTTTTGAAACTTCCTGACGTTAAAATAGGATCCAAATCCCTCCCATTTTGAGTTCCACCACAACATGAAGAGTGTCGTTTCCCCGCCCACCAAATTGATTGACAGCCACGTATTGACATGTCTTCATAGTAACATGTATAATCATATCAACAAGACATGACATGCGCAAAGCAACCAGGATTAAAAGATCTGTTCAGCGCTCTGTGATCATCAGTCATCAGCAAATGTGATCAAGAATGAGTTTTATATGTTTAAAATGTTTTTAAACAGTGCATGTTTGTAATAAAAATAGTAAAATTGCGTAATTCAACACCATAGCCACATAGAGTCAGTACAATTATAAAAGAAGATGCTTCAATCCCAGTTTGTGGGCGTTAAATCAGGTTTATTTTGTACATGAACATAACGGATATCCATACAGCAGTGAATATTAATATGTATCCCATCACATTTGCCGTGCAAAAACAGTGCAAAGTTAAATGCGCACGCTTTGTGTGTGTGCATGCCTGCATGAACTTTGTAGCAACATTGTGTGTGACTCAACTCAACAACAATTATATCAAATAATAATCATTGGTAAAGTTCTTACTGTAGTACTTCTCACAAACGTTACGTGAGATCAAGCTGGGGAGGAGATGGGAACGGTGGGCGGGGAGAACTAGGATTAAAGGCACAGGCCACAAAAACATTCACAATGTGTTCAAAGCAAAAAATTCTAATTTTCTGAAAGCTATAATAAATAATCTGATGGGTGTTTTGAGCTGAAACTTTACAATGACAGACACATTCTGGAGACACAAAAGACTTGTCTTAAATCTTGAAAAAGAGGTAAAATAGGTGCCCTTTAAAGGGATGCTTCGCTCAAAAACTACAAGTCTGTCATCATTCATTCACTTGTTCCTGAGTTTCTTTCTTCAGTTTCAAAAGATATTTTGAACAACATGGGTAACCACACTGCATATGACATTAAAACAACAGCAGGGTGATTAAATAATAGCTGAATTTTAATTTTTTACATTTAAAGAAGCAGTTTTGTTGAAGCATTAAAAAGCTTTCTCTAGCAGCAGGAGAGAGAAAAACCCCCACAAAAAAACAAAGAAACTTGGCACTTTTGTTCAAAAGTGGCATCAAAAATCACTTGAATCCGCATCACGTCTCAATTATGTTGTCAGAGCTTATAAGACCTTTCCAGAAGAACTACTGCACAGATTAAACTACTTTTTCAGAAGGAATTTGGAGGGCTGCTCTCAAGAACAAGTTTATAAATGCTCAAAGACAGTCTTGTCAGGTCCCATGTTTTTTAGCATCAGCAGACATTGGCAATGGCCTCTAGAGGTAAAGATGTTCCAGGGAAGGCGGTTAAAGCTAGCCGTATTTGTTGTGATTTCGTGAGCTTTAGCTGCCATGTGGCCTCTTTGGCTTCCTACATAAGAGTCTTATGACATGACCTTTGCCCAAGATAGAAGGGCATGCAGAGAATTACAAGTCCAGACTGTCTGTTTACATTCAGCCATTAGCTAGTCATTAAACGTTAGGATTATTTGAAGAAGCATTTAAGCTATTTTTATCAATCCATCAAACAAATAAAACAAAAAAGATTTTTCAACAAATTAATACTAGCTGCACCGCAACTGTGGAGTTAAAATTCCAACGTTAAACCTTTCTGAGTTAATTTCAACTCTCAAAATGTAATTTTAACACACATAATGTAGAATCGTGTCAAGTGTTGGATTCATTTAAAGGAGTTGATCATCAGAGTTGCTTTAACTCCCACGAGGAGTTATGATGATACTCTCTGCCCAAGCGCCCAGCTCCCCACGCATTTCAAGTTAGTCGGTCTGCCTTTAACAGCATGGTGTAGTTTTCGGCAGTAAGTACATTTGTTGTGCCTTCTATTATTTTCTATTATCAGCATTTTATAAAACAATATAGAATTTTATTTAAATTTAATTATATATTATATCCATCCATCCATCCATCCATCCATCCATCCATCCATCCATCCATCCATCCATCCATCCATCCATCCATCCATCCATCCATCCATCCATCCATCCATCCATCCATCCATCCATCCATCCATCCATCCATCCATCCATCCATCCATCCATCCATCCATCCATCCATCCATCCATCCATCCATCCATCCATCCATCCATCCATCCATCCATCCAAAGGTCAATAGGGAGGTTGCAAAATACCAGCTTCTGCTTTAAACTGGACTGACGGAATATCTACTATTAAATATCTACTATTTACAAATATACAGATAATGGCGGTTCAGTTTGCAGCTGGATATTATTGGGAGATCGCTGACAGGAACAGTAAACAACTCCGCCAGAGCGCGTCTGTAGCTCATATTCAAGTTTATTTTACATTCTATGGCAGAAACATCATTGAACCACGCTAGATCCTCCAGTATGATCGCGCGTCCTTTATATAACACTTATAGGACATTAATTTGGACAACTGTGGATGTACTCCGTATACTTCACTTCACGCATAGTTTGTAAATGAACAGACTTGTGTGTACTAGTTGCAGACGCGATAATGAGGCTGTTTTTGTGCCGAGTTTAAATTAATCAATCATAGAACAGGAGAAAGGGCACTACTTTGATCATTTTAATATAGCATATTATAATGAAATCCAAAAATGTTCAAATTTGTGTAATATTGAGAGTTAATTTTAATCTATCTCGCAGCCCACCTGCAGGATCACTGAAGCCCACAGAATCTCTGTTTTAAGCTATTATATTTATTCAATTATGATATGATGTGTATAACAGTAGCATATGCAATGTACTGAAGAGCCCTGCACAAGTAAACAAATGTAATAGCCCTATATTTGTGTCAAAACAAGGAAGGATGACCAGCAAAGCAAGGAAATGGTTAAAAGGAGGAAATCTCAGTTTATGTGTAGGCCCTATATACATTTACTGTATTTTAATGTAATATATACATTGAAATTTAGTTAAAGTTAACGTATACATCTGAAGATGAATGGTTTTTAAACGTTTGTTTGCAAAGACATGATTTAAAAACTGAGTTTTGTTATCTGTCATCTTGTACTTTAGACATTAAGGCATTAATAAACATTAAGGCATTATATTATTAATGTTACATGTAATAAAATTATATATATATATATATATATATATATATATATATATATGTATATGTATATGTATGTATATATATATATATATATATATATATATATATATATATATATATATATATATATATATATATATATATATATATATAGCCTAAAGTCTCTGGTTAAATAACTGGCTGCGTGACCTGTGTCTCATTTAGCGCCCTAAATCATCGAGATCACTATTAACCATAAGGTGCAGTTTTCGGTGGAAACCTACAGTGTTTTACTTTTAACTTTGTGTTTATGCGCTTGCTCTAAAGACTACTAATTTCTTGATGAAGTTTAGAAAGCAGTAATAAAATCACTGGTTCGAGTCCCGGCTGGGGCAGTTGGCATTCTGTGTTGAGTTCTTCCAGTGTTCAAGTGGGTTTCCTCCAGGTTCTCTGGTTTTCCCCACAGTCCAAAGACATAGGTGAATTGGATGAACTAAATTGACTATAGTGTATGAGTGTGTGTGAATGCAAGAGTGTATGGGTGTTTCCCAGTACTGGGTTGCGGCTGGAAGGGCATTCGCTGTGTAAAACATATGCCGGAGTAGTTGGCGGTTCATTCAACTGTGGCGACGCCTGATAAATAAAGGACTAAGCCGAATGAATGAATGAAAGTTAAATTAGTCTGTTTTGTCCCAGAAATGCTCTTTACTTGATGCCTCTGTGTTTTGATTATTCAGTATCTGACATCCAGTCAATAAAAGACTGATGTTTTACACTTTGTGAGGCATATACGAATGGCTCTGAGTTTAGACAGGTGATTCATTTCTTCCAAATAACTTTGAACACAAAGGGTGAAGGAGACTGTCTGAAAGTTTTAGCCTAAGATATATTATCCACAGGCTGTTATCAGTATTGAGGGTAACTCATAACAAGTAACACGAGTTGCGTAATAATATAACTTTTCTAAACAATAATATTACTTTTCTAACGAATAAAGTAACGTGTTACAAAAAATAATAATGATATTTGAGTTACTTTTTTGAAAATGTAATGTAAATTACTTTTTAGTTTAATTAGCTTTTAAAAAATAAATTGCTGAATTAAAATTAAAGTAGTCACAATGAATCATGCAGTCAATGAGAGAATGTGTTAATTTTTTTGAACGCATCGGAGAAAAGGAAAGGGGGATTGTCTCAATGGACAGTGATTTTATGTAAGACAAATAGTACAAAAGTAACAAACACATTGCTTTAAACATTCAATAATCTGTATATATGGCATGTATAGCTCTCGGCTCAGGAAGTTCTGAGATAACATTGTCCTAAATGTTTTGATGTGTGTTTTTTTTAAAGGAAAATGTGTAAATGTGTAGGTTATACGGTGTATTGTTAATTGCAGAGCTCCTCTATTAAAGAAAGAAAGAAAAAAAAACTATTTCTGAAAGAGATCAAGCCTCAGCCAGGTAGTAAAAAGTAATGCAAAAGTAATTCAAAAATAACATAATGCATTACTTACCATAAAAAGTAATTAGGTAACGCGGCTAGTTACTTTTTTCGGGAGTAACTCAATATTGTAATGCACTACTTTCTAAAGTAACTTTCCCCAACACTGGATACGAATGGCTCTGAGTTTGGACAGGTGATTAATTTCTTCCAAATAACTTTGAACTCAAAGGGTGAAGGAGACTGTCTGAAAGATTTAGGCCTAAGATATATTATCTATGGGCTGTTATTATTAGTATTAGGGTAACGCATTACAACTAACCCGAGTAAATTAGCGTGTTACTTTTAAATAATAAGTAATAATATTTGAGTTACTTTATTGAAAATGTAACCTGAGTTACTTTTAGTTTAATTATTTAGCTTTTCAAAAAGAAATTGCTGAATTAAAATCAAAGTATTCACAATGAATCATGCAGTCAATGAGAGAATGTGTTCATTATTTTGAATGCATTGAAGAAAAGGAATAGGGGATTGTCTCAATATTGAATTTACTTAAGACAAATAGTACAAAAGTAGCAAAACACATTGCTTTAAACATTCAATAATCCACATATATGGCAGGTATAGCTCTCCGCTCAGGAAGTTCTCAGATAATATTATCCTAAAATATATGTTTGTGTTTTTTTAAAGGTTAATAATAATAATAATAATAATAATAATAATAATAATAATAATAATAATAATTTAAAAAGAAAAAAAAAAAATCCTGAAAGAGATCAAGCCATAGCCAGGTAATAAAAAGTAACACAAAAGTAATTAAAAAGTAACGTAATGCATTACTTACTATAAAAGTAACTAAGTAATGCAACTAGTTACTTTTTTGGAGAGTAACTCAATATTCTAATGCATTACTTTCACATGTAACTTTTCCCCACACTGGTTATTATTAACCCAGTTGTGTGTAATCCCCTTCGTGTTTACAATCTTCAAAAAAATCTGATTTCTCCAATAGTGGCAGATGGTAATTATGAGTGTTTCCCCTTAGTTTCATATTCCACCATCTTTTCCAAACGGTTGGTCTGGGAGTCAAAGGATCAAACTGTGCCGTGTGTGGGTGTGAATTGAAAAGTTATCTGGGGAGATTAAATGACTGAGAGAAAGCCATGATATAATGAGTGGAATATAATGAGAGAATGTGTCATGGATGAAAGCAGATGTGCTGAGAGATTTTCTTGGGTGAGATCGATGTGAAGATCTAAATGCATATTATTGCTTTAAGCACATTTTTCTTCATTAGTTCTGCTGTAATGGCATCACGCTACTTAGTTTTTGTAGGTCTGTATGAATTATGTGACATATGGTCAGTGTGGCATGTTGCCATTTAAAGTATGTTCTGCTACTAATGCTTATACATACAGTGGAGGGAAATAAGTATTCAACCCGTCATGTTTTTTCCTGCGAATAATATTTCTAAAGGAGCTGTTGATATGGAATTGAACCAGATTTTGGTAAAAACTCAAACAATACAAATATAAAAATATAACAAAACTGAAAAAATTGTTACGTGTAATAACAAGGGTATGACAAGGGGAAAGTACAGAACTACTGAAATACATTTAATACTTTATATAAAAAGCTTTTCTAGTGACTGCAGCTTAAAGATAGGAGTGAGTTTTTTCACAGACTTCAGCAGAATGTAAACATCTTGATGGTTCTGTGGGTCTCATCTATGAAATCTGATCTTTATTTTGTATTTTCTATTGGATTCAAGTCAGGTGATTGGTTAGGCCATTTTACGGCTTGATTTTCTTTCTCTGAAAGCATTTGAGATCTTGGCTGTGTTTTGGATCATTGTCTTGCTAAAATGTCTACCCTGGTTTTATCTTCGTCCTGCTAATGAAGATGTTAGACTGAAGCAGCTGATATTCATTTAATATGAGGAAGGGCAGAGGGTTGCTGAACAGATTTCTTCTGCTGGGCTTTCACTGCCTTTCTACACCTCCCTTTCTTCATGTGTTCAATAATTTTTTCCTACGTCCTTTCATTTTATTTCATATAATTTGTAAACTAACTAATATTGTTTACTTTTCATATGTGGATTTCTTTGGTGGTTACCAACATCTGGTGAAAATTTCAAGTCAACAGCACCTTTAAAAATATGTTTTCTGAGAAAAATAGTGACATGTTCAATACTCATTTCCCCCACTGTGTATACACACATGCACACACACGCGCTGCTTAAATTAATTACACTACATGTTATTATAAAGAGAAAACAATTATTATAGGAATGTGGAAAATAACAAACTTGAAAAACAAGTAGACATATTATATCTTAATTTGAGGCAGCACTTTCAACTTCTCTCAGAAGTCAGAAATTAATCACTGGTTACATTCAGCCATTTTTTTCTATTGAGGACTGCAAGTAAATTACTGTAATTGGGCATCTGAAAACACCACCTTAAATTCAAAATATATAACAGCAGCTGTTATACAGCACTGATAACTAACTGTGACTAAAGAGCTTACACATACTGGTGGATTAACAATTACAGAAACAAAAAAATGATTGGCAGCTGGGGCATAAACCTTACATATTTGGTGGTCTAAGAACTATAAATAACTCTACCGTAAATACATTTATATTACACACAGTTCATTATTTTTCTATTTATATGATATAAAGCAGGGTAAGCAGTAACGTTGTGAAATATATATTAGAAAATTAAGGTGGGTAAGTTGGCATTTCTGTGTGAGGTTTGCAAGTTATCCCCGTGTTCGTGTGGGTGCTCCGCTTTCCCCCACAAGTCTAAAGACATGCACTATAGGTGGCCTTTGTGTATGTGTGTGATTGAGAGTGTATGGGTTTTTCAAAGTGATGGATTGCCACTGGAAGGGAATCCGCTGTGTAAAACTTTGCTGGATAAGTTATCGGTTCATTCCACTGTGGTGACCCCTGATTTTTAAAGGGACTAAGCTAAAAAGAAAATGAATGAAGAATTTTTTAAAAAAGAGTATTCTTGTGACCGCAAGGCTGATTTCTGAGCATGATTATTTCAGACTTTTGTCACTAGATCAGTCTGAACTCATTACAATATGATGATTTGTGGCTATATTTCCATTTTTCATAATGTTTTTGATGAAAAGAAATCTCAAAAGAACAGTATTTCTTATAAATCTTTTATAACAATGCAAATATATTTTTCTGTAGCTTGATTAATTTAATCCTTGCTGAATAAACCTGGCCTTTTAATCATAAATTTACATAACATAGCAAAAAAATCTTTAGTTATCTTCTACAATTGTTTTTGTATTGCTAATATAACATGTTTAGATTAAAATTGGCATTAAAGATAGCAAATGTGTACATTTTAAATATCTAAACTTTCTTGTTGACTCTAAAGCCCGAATATTTAGCCCTCCTGAATTATCAGCCCTCCTGGATATATATATATTTTTACCCCAATTTTTGTTTAATGGAAAGTTTTTTTTTCCGACACATTTCTAAGCATCACATCTATGTTTTTAATAACTAATTTCTAATAACTGATTTCTTTTATCTTTACCATTTTAACTGTACATAATATTTTCAAGATATCTAGTATTCAGCTTAAGGTGCAATTTAAAGGTTTAACTAGGTTAATTAGGTTAACTAGGCAAGTTAGGGAAATCAGGCAAGTCATTGAGTATGTTTACATGGACACCAATAATCCGATTTTAATACTGTTAAGACAATACTCTGATTAAGAGTCTATGCCTGTCTAAGAGTCTTTTAGTTGCAGTATTTAAGTGCAGTACAAACATGTAAACACCACAATCAAACTATTACCGTTGTGTAGGATTTTCATCGCATTTTGCGACAGGATAATTTACATTCATTTATACACACACGGCTGTTTGACACTATTTTCTGCTCCTACCAAGTCAGTGAAGGTCCACAGAAACCCACATCACGAAATGTAGAGACCCCCCCCCCACGGTGTGCGATGTCAAATTACATTAAAATGACTACTCGCATCCAATATCTCGTTTGTCATGCGGGTCATGCATGAAATGTTCCTGAATGAAAGAGAAAGGGCCAAACTGCAGGTAAAGTCAACAAATTAAGAATGAAACACCCAAAATTACATGAAACTCAGGGAAATGTGGATAATGTGGTGACACAATGACGGTAATCGAATTATGTGCTATAACATGTAAAACGGGATCATGAAAGGAACATTTACAAAACAACTCATGTAAACACCTTAATCATATTTTTGTCTTAAGGCGATTTTTATTATTTTTATTTTTTATAATCCTGAATGATTGTAGCATGTCTGACTGCACAAACATGACTCCCATATCACATTGTAAGATCTCAGGTGTCATAAAGTCAGACTGAAAGACAATGAAGACGCGCCAAACACAAAAGAAAGTTTGACGTCATCCACCCATGACACTTTCACTATCCTGCGATTCCTCACCGCAAACATAAACAATCTGTAGCGGCAATTTTGCACGTGGCATGTCTCAATAATAAAACCAGGAAGAGTCCGCGGTCGTTAGATTTGTCGCATGAATTACATCATCAAATTCGGGATTCTTGGATTGATACTCATCGCAGCTGTTGTTACACTGCAGGAAAGTGTCAAACCAACGATCAAAGATCACTGATTTTAGCCTAGGATTTTAGGAATCTTTTAGGATTTCCCAAATTTGTGTCAGACCACAAAATCCTGGCGGAAATCTTAGTGTGAGCAGGGCTTTAATCAGATTAAGGCAAATAATTTGATTACTGATGTCCATGTAAATGTAGTCAGTGTTTAACAGTGGTTTGTTCTGTAGACACTCGAAAAAAATATATTGCTTAAGGGGGATAATAATATTGACCTTAAAATGTGTTAAAAAAATTAAAACTTATTTCATTCTAGCCAATTTAAAACTAATAAGACTTTCTCCAGAAGAAAAAATATTATAGTATAATGTTAATAATGATAACTGTTTATCATCACTTGGGAAATATGAAAAAGAGATAGCTTTAAATTTTGACTTCAACTGTATGTGTGTTTGTGTCCAGGGCTACATGGTGGAGCTGACGTCTCACCAGGGCAGCGTGGGTCGGGTCCTGAAAGCGGGAAGTGTGTTGTTGTCTGGAGGGCAGCTGACTGATGATGAAGAGAGGGAGGTGCGGGAACAGATGAATCTGCTCAACTCGCGCTGGGAACATCTGCGTGTGGCCAGTATGGAGCGACAGAGCAGGTGGTCACACGTTGGCATGACGCGCCTCTGTTTACCCACAAATATTGATCTCTCATATAACTGATGTTGTGCTGAAACGTTCCCAGGCTTCATGAAGTTTTGATGGATCTTCAGCACCAGCAGCTGAAGCAGCTCTCTGATTGGCTGGACATGACGGAAACTCGGATTAAAAGGATGGGAGCGCAGGCTTTGGGGCCTGAACTTGACGACATAAAGCGGCAAATCGAAGAGCAGAAAGTATGTTCTGTCATTTTTGGGGATTATTTTTTAATGATTAAACTAATTAAGACAATTATTTTGTGTCTAAAAGCTCTTACAGGAAGATCTGGAGCTGGAACAAGTGCGAGTGAATTCGCTGACTCATATGGTGGTGGTCGTAGATGAGAATAGTGGGGATGGTGCCACCGCAGCCTTGGAGGAAAAGCTGCAGGTACCTTTTATTTTTATTTTGTCATGGTAATGGAACAATCCACTGTTCTTGGAAATAGGGTTGTGGCGGCACGGTGGCTCAATGGTTAGCACTGTCACCTCACAGCAAGATGGTCACTGTTTCAAGTCCCAGTTGGGTCATTTGGCGTTTCTGTGTGAAGTTTGCATGTTCTCCCCGTGTTTGTGTGGGTCGCTTTAAAAGTCACCTATAGTTAAACAGATGAGTTGTACCATTTTAAAATCCATTCAACTTATCTTTTTTATTATCATTCATTAATTTTCTTTTCAGTGTTGACCCGCCAACTTATCCAGCATATGTTTTATGCAGCAGATGCCCTTCCGGCCGCAACCCATCACTGGGAAACATCCATACACACACATTTACACACACACACTCATACACTACGGTCAGTTATAGCATACCCATCTCACCTGTACCACATGACTTGTGGGGGAAACCGGAGCACCCTGAGGAAACCCACGCGAACACGGGGAGAACATGCAAACTCCACACAGAAATAGCAACTGACCCAACCAAGGCTTGAACCAGCGACCTTCTTGATGTGAGGCGAATGTGCTACCCACTGTGCCACTGCATCGCCAGCCTGTTGTTTATTTATTTATTTTAGTTTTTTGCCTTTATTTTACCTGGTTTCTGGAACCTTTCTGTTTTTGTTTTTGGCAAATATAGCGTAACAAGAAATTTATAAGCAAGCCAGTCGATCATATTTACGTTATACATGTATATAAAATAAAAGCATTTAATCACAAAATTCCTGGTTAAGCTCAAAAAATGTTTCCTGTCTGTCTGTCTGTCTGTCTGCCTGTCTGCCTGTCTTTTCCGTGTGTTTGTGTGGGTTGCGCGGGTCGTTTTAAAAGTCACCTATAGTTAAACACATAAGTTGTACCGTTTGAATCCATTCAGCTTATCTTAGTTTTTGCCAGGAGCACTTTCTTGATTATTACAATAGAATGAGAGTGTTTCAAGCCATATCAACCTAGAAAATAGCATGAAAAATTGCAGAAAATGCGGATACATACCCAGGTCTACATGTCTGAGGACAGCGAAAATACGTATCCGGAGGTACGTCTGCTCGCAGTTTTTGTTTTTTCAAATGCGCCAGAGGCCACTGTGTATGCATTTTGATACATCTCAAATTTCTCTTGCACATCCTCTTCTCGTGTAAATCCACCAGAGGGCACAAAATACGCTTCAACAGCAGAAGAAGAAGAAAAAGTAAAGCTGTAGCAGTGGTGTGAATTTACCACATTCCTTCAACTCCGCTCAGCATCCCAAATCTGCCGACGTACGTGTCATGTCACCCCTTAGCATTCGTTTTAAAAGCAAAATGCAGCAAGATGTACCTTTGGCTACATAATTCGGGCTCTCAAGAAATGTAGACAGGGGAATGTATCTACAATGAGCCTATGTTGAATCTTTTGTTTTCTTAGGACATGTTGGAACTACAGAAGAGTCAATATTTAAATAGGAAAATGATCAAAACATTTTTAAGCAAGATGCTAATGGTCTAATCTGATTCAATGATTAATGCTAAGCTACGCTGAATTGTATTAAAAAATTAGCCTCTTTCCAAAAAATGCTTCCGTTGTGTTTTTTTTTTTTTGTTTTTTTTTAGTAGTGCCTTGTTTAAACCTTGCATTTTGATGAACTGTTATTGACCCAGTCTCATATGGAATAATGAGTGAATAATAAGTGAATAATTCCAAATATTGCAATAAAGCTGGTTGACAACTTTTGGAGCCTCCAGAAGTAGCTGAAAACGAAGAAGTGTGGTCAAATGCATTTGAACAGCCACTTAAAAAACCATCTACAGTCTTTCTGCTGACGTCGTTCTTAAATATTTTGGGACTTGCTGTTGAAGAATTCTAGCCAGATGGTATTTAAACTGAAATTGCATATTTGTTCTGAAGGCAAAAATGGTGCAACTTTCCCCTACCAGTTTTGATTCTAACACAAACTTACAGTCATAAGCATAGATTTGTAACTATTTTGATTTGTAGTTATTTTGCAATATTTGATTTATAATCAGAAAATACCAATAGACACACAAATATACTACCAAGTTTTTTAACTTTTAGAGTTGACCTTAAATTGAACCTTACCCTAAATAAATCAGGAAATGGCTTGAAAGTGAACAAAGAGACTTAATTAAAAGAATTCTACTGAACGTCTATTGAAAACCCAATGAAATCTTTGGAATTCCGTTATCTTTCAGATGGGGTGTTAAACCAAAGTCCTGACTGTCTGAGGTCAATAAAAAATTTCATGACACTTTTCGTAAAGATTAAGAGTGTAACAAATTTAGTTTTTTTATAAGAGATTGATCAAAGATCCTATTGATTTGAAAGAATGCACTGTGATCTTCACAATAGTGTGCTTAACTGTTTAACAAGACAGTTTGTTTTGAAATGCTTTTATTTGTAGCTACAAAATGGCAAACAATTACTGTCTTAAAAGACTTTATAAATCATGTTATGCTACAGTATCACCAAATATTGTATTGCAACCTGTTTTCTTTTAATTAGGACTGGTTTTGTATTTATGCTTGTTCACAGTCCTAATTAATCTAGAGATAAAGTTAATCTCTGTAAAAATGAAAGTCTGTAATATTGTACGTGAGCATGTGAGTTGTATAGCTTGCATGTATCCACACATGCACAGGTCCAAGGCCTTTATTTTTTGCAAT
>NC_079435.1:50151420-50156420 GCF_903798145.1 Danio aesculapii
AATCCTTTGTGCTGGGTTTGAAATGAGGACTTTTATGAATGCAACATGATTTCCAGACAGCATTTGAGAATTTTAAGAAGTATAATTGAGACAAAAGCATTCCTTTCTCCTAATTTTGAGTTTATCTCACAAATTCTGACTTATTTTCTGGCAATTCTGAGTTTATATCACACAATTCTGACCTTTTTTTCCCAATTGAAAATTGTAAGAGATTATTGGCCTTATCATACACCCAGCGCAATAAGGTGCAAGACATGTTTGGCGTGGTTTGTTGCTATTTATAGACCAACGCAACCTGAATTTTAATGTTTTGAGCCACATTGTTTAAATAGCAACTCCATTTGTGCCACTTTGTGGACTCATGGGTGTTCTGGTCTAAAAAGAGGTGTGCTAAGGCGATTTGTTGGCGAGTTGCTATTTTGAGAAATTGAAATAGACCAGACTGCGCTACTGATCAACTCAAAGCTGGTCTAAAGTCTTCTTAATAATCTGGTAAGTTGAGCTACAAAAGCTTTTCTTAAAAATACAGCACTTTAACGAGAGACAAACTAAATAACAGAAAATAATACGATGACAACTCAACAGGGGTGCGTTTCCGAAAACCATCAATAGCCAACTAAGGTTGCAAGTTCCGTAGTTACAAACATAGTTTGTTAATTTGCCGTTTCCCAAATCCATCGTTCCAACGAACATTTGCAAACTGCGTTGCAAACTTGTATGCTTGCAACTACATCTCTATAGCTGTAGTTAGAAACATAGTTCCTGGCTGTGTTCTATTCCCAGTTATCCCCCCATGCCCTATTCGTTTAGACCATTCTAACATTTAAACTTGGAATGATTTAAAAAAAAAAAAAAAAGCATTAAAGTCATCACTCTTAGGTGTAATTTCTTTTTAAAGTATTTTTACAGTTCAGTTTTAGCGATCTTCATGTTGACAATTGTGCTCCCTTTTGCAGTGCACTTTGAAAACATTGATGTCATTTTGAACACAACCGTGGCTCATGACGAAAGCTAGAGGTGACCTATTATTTAAAAGCTGAATTTGTTACGTCTCCAAAGCTTGTAAAACAGAAAAAACATTTCTGCAGTGGTTTCTATCATTGTTAATAATAACAATGATAATGATAATAATAATATTCATCATTATTATTATTAATATTATTATTATTATTAAGGTAGAATTTTTTTCATTACCTAATAAATAATAAATATAAAATTTAATTTCCTAATAAATAGCCTTATTTATTTATTTATTTATTTATGTATTTATTTTTATGATTTATATACGAGAAAAGAATACATGTTATGTGAATATGTAATATTCTCAATAATATTTGTAAAGGTAACATAGGCCCTATATGTGCCGTTTACATATATTTCTAGTAATATAAAAAAGAGTGCAAATGTAAATGTAACCATGTGCGTTTAAAACAATATAATTTGCACAAAGAGATTATGGGGTCCTTCTCTAAAGAAATTGTTACTCCACCCCAATTAGAGCGTCATTATGGGCGTTTTACCTTATAACTAACGTGGTTCAAGCGATAGATCTGCGACAGAGAAACTATGGGTTTTGGGAAACACTTGTCACTACATCATTCTTTTCCCAAACGATGCATCGTACTATGATAGTTCAGCTGTAAGTTAAGTTGTTGTTTGGGAAACACACTCCAGGCTGGTTGACACAAGTGAGGGGTTTGGTGTTGAATCAGCTGCTCCTGCTTATAGCGCGAGCGAATGCTTTTTAAACACTGCGAACCAGCTCCTGATTGGTGCGCAGAGTGGCTTCATAGTGATGAGTGACAGCCTTCTCAACCAATGGTCGTACACCTGGGGCAGGACAGAAAACAAAGCAGGGAAAAGGGAGGCACAAACACAAAAACATACGTGGAACGTAACAATTATGTGCAGTCATCATGGCTAAGATAAAATAAATCAATTATTAAAAATGAGTTATTAAAACTATTATGTTTAGAAATGTGTTGGGAAAAAAATCTTCTCTCCATTAAACAGAAATTGGGGAAAAAAATAAAAATTCAGGTAGGCTAATAATTCTGACTTCAATAGTTTATACCACACATTTTTGAGGTTTTAACTTTCACGATTCTAAATGTATACAGAATCGCACAGTTCCCAATGTTTTCTTACAATTTTCTTACAGTTTGAATCCTATAATTCAGATTCTTTTCCTCACAATTCCTAGAAAAAGTGAGAATTGTCAAATTAGTTGATGAATGACGCATAGGAGAATGTAACGAATTTCTTTCCTCAGATTTTAAAAGCAGACCTGGAGCTGAAGAGGCAGACCATGGACAAGCTTTGCTCGCTCGTCCAGGATCTGCTGACTAACATCAAGAGCAAAGAGGCCGCTGGGAAACTGGAAGCAAAGCTGGAGAGGTTTGCTCAACGCTGGGACAAATTGGTGCAGGCGCTTCAGCTCACCAGCACCAAGGTGGTTATGCTAATGCCTTTCCATTTACTGTGTCTCATCTCTTCCGCAATACTCTTCCATCTATTTCTATTTCGCTCGAAATTCGATACGGCTTTCCCTGCCATCGCTCCGAATAAATAAAGCGCTCTCACTATATATCTCGCCGCCTCTCTTTCATGTGCACTTCAGAAATCAGTACACTTCCGTACACTCACACAATGCATGTCTTACTTTAACTTTCGTCCCCTTTTAGATTTCAACTATTGTCACCACATCCCAGTCGGAGATCACGCACACAACCATGGCAACTGTCACCAAGGTGACCACGAACCAGAAGAAGATGGTGAAGCATACTAAGGAGGGCATGTCCACCCCTCCACCTCAGAAAAAGAGACAGATTGTTGTGGATTCAGAACTGCGGAAAAGGTGAGCTCGTGTGTTTCAGTTTCGTCACAGGTCACTGGACGTGAAGGGGCTATTTGTGACAACAGAAATAGGAGATTTTTTTTGATGATTGTTCAGTGTTTCTGTTTTTGAGATTAAGATAAACTATTGAAATAAAAAGTTGAGGTAAATTAAAGCATAATTCTGAGTTTGTTGCACAATTTCGACCTTTTCTGCTTGTAATTCACTACGAATTTCAATTTATATCTTACTATTTTTAGTTTTTCCCTTTGCAATTTTGACTTCATGCAGTACTACATAATTCCTCACAGTTCTCCGTTTACATTGCACAATTTTAAACTTTTTTTTGTTTATACACTTACCGGCCACTTTATTAGGTACACCTTACTATCGCGTTGGACGCCCTTTTGCTCTCCGAACCGCCTTAATCCTTCGTGGCATACATTCAACGAGGTTCTGGAAATATTTTTCAGAGATTTTGGTCCATACTGACATGACAGCATCACGCAGTTGCTGCACATTTGTCGGCTGCAACACCCATGATGCAAATCTCCTGTTCCACCACATCCCAAAGGTGCTCTATTGGATTGAGTTGTGGTCACTGTGGATGCCATTTGAGTACAGTGAACTCAATGTCATGTTCAAGAAACCAGTCTATGATGATTTGCGCCTGCTGGAAGTAGCCGTCAGATATCAGACAATGGGTACACTGTGGTCATAAATGGATGGACATGGTCAGTAACAATACTCAGGTAGGCTGTGGCATTTACACAATGCTCAATTGGTATTAATAGGCCCAAAGTATGTCACGAAAATATCCCCCACACCATTCTCCTCAGACATCAACAAGGCATTTGTGCCCACAGAACTGCCGCTCACTGGATAGTTTCGCTTTTTTGGGCCATTCTCTGTAAACCCTAGAGATTGTTGTGCATGAAAATCCCAGTAGATCAGCAGTTTCTGAAATACTCAGACCAGCCCATCTGGCCCACCTTGTTCAAAGTCACTTAAATGACCTTTCTTGCCCATTCTGATGCTCGGTTTGAACTGCAGCAGATCGTCTTGGCGATGTCTACATGCCTAAATGCATTGAGTTGCTGCCATGTGATTGGCTGATTAGAAATTTGCAATAACGAGCAGTTGGACAGGTGTACCTAATAAAGTGGCATGGGAGTGTATGACTAAATATTTTCATTTATATCCCTTCGCAATTCTGTCTTCATACAGTACTGCGCAATTCTCAATTTTTTCCTCACAATTCTGAATTTATATTGCACATTTTTGTATTACAACTCTGAGTTTATATCACTTAATATTTCACTATTATTAACATTTTATATTTTAAAATTGTATCTTTTTCAATAAAAATTCTGAATTCATACAGTATTGCACAATTCTCAATTTGTTTCTCTCAATTCTCAGTTTATATTGCACAATTTCATCATTTTGTCTTTACAATTCTAAGTTTATAAAAATTTCCATTTAAATCTTACAGTTTGGACTTTTTCCCTTCGCAATTCTAACTTAATACAGTACTGCACAATTCTCAGTTTTTTCCTCACAATTCTGAGTTCGTATTGCACATTTTTTATCTTACAATTCTGAGTTTATATCATTAAATATTTCAGTTTATTTTGGAGCCGGTGTTGTAGTGGTTAGTGCGTTGACACGTGCACTCCGGTGCTCACAGCAACCTGAGTTCGATTCCCACTTCGCAGTCCTATGCTGATCCTTCCCCTGTCTCTGCTCCCCATGCTTTCCTGTTAATGCTCTATAAATAAATAAATAAATATTTCAGTTAATTTTTTAAAATTGTGACTTTTTCCATAGAAATTCTGACTTCATACAGAACTGCACAATTCTTAGTTTTTAATTTGAGTTTTTATCTTTCACAACTCTAAATTCATATAGTATCACAAAATTGTAATAAAAAATACTGAAAATTGTGTTAATAATGCACATTTGTACCCTACAATTCGGAGTTTCTATCATTAAATATTTCAGTTTATATTTTAAAATGTAAATTCTGACTTTATACAGAACTGCACATTTCTCTGTGTTTTCCTCACAATTCTGAGTTCATATTGCACAATTTTGACCCTTTTCTCTTTACAACTGAGTTTATATCACTAAACTTTTCAGTTTATATCTTAGAACATTTATC